>NC_091987.1:121225264-121525264 GCF_044704955.1 Pristiophorus japonicus | reverse complement strand
AGATTAGGAGACAAAACTGAACACAATATTCCAGGTGAGGCCTCACTAAGGCCCTGTACAAGTACAGTAAGACCTCCCTGCTCCTATACTCAAATCCCCTAGCTATGAAGGCCAACATACCATTTGCCTTCTTCACCGCTTGCTGAACCTGTATACCAACCTGTATGCCAACATGTACCATGACACCCAGGTCTCGCTGCACCTCCCCTTTTCCTAGTCTGCCGCCATTCAGATAATATTCTGCCTTTGTGTTTTTGGCACCAAAGTGGATAACCTCACATTTATCCACATTATACTCTAAGTACTCTGGGATGCAGACTATCAGGTCTCGGGGATTTACCGGCCTTCAATCCCATCAATTTCCCTAACACCAGCCTAATAAGGATTTCCTTCAGTTCCTCCTTCTCACTAGACCCTCGGTCCCCTAGTATTTCCAGAAGATTATTTGTGTCTTCCTTCGTGAAGACAGAACCAAAGTACTTGTTTAACTGGTCCGCCATTTCTTTGTTCCCCATTATAAATTCATCTGAATTTGACTACAAGGGACCGACATTTGTTTTCACTAATCTTTTTCTTTTCACATATCTATAGAAGCTTTTGCAGTCAGTTTTTATGTTCCCAGCAAGCTTCCTCTCATACTCTACTTTCGCCTTCCTAATTAAACCCTTTGCCCTCCTCTGCTGTATTACAAAATTCTCCCACTCCTCAGGTTTGCTGCTTTTTCTGGCCAATTTAAATGGCTCTTCCTTGGATTTAACACTATCCTTAATTTCCCTTGTTAACCACGGTTGAGCCACCTTTCCCGTTTTATTTTTACTCCAGACAGGAATGTACAATTGTTGAAGTTCATCCATGTGATCTTTAGGTTTTTGCCATTGCCTATCCACCGTCAACCCTTTAAGTATCACTCGCCAATCTATTCTAGCCAATTCACGTCTCATACCATCAAAGTTACCTTTCCTTAAGTTCAGGACCTAGTCTCTGAATTAATTGTGTCACTCTCCATCTTAATAAAGAATTCTACCATATTATGGTCACTCTTCCCCAAGGGGCCGCGCACAACAAGATTGCTAATTAGTCCTTTCTCATTACACATCACCCAGTCTAGTTGGTTCTTCAACATATTGGTCTCGAAAACCATCCCTAATACACTCCAGGAAATCCTCCTCTACCGCATTGCTACCAGTTTGGTTAGCCCAATCAATATGTAGATTAAAGTCACCCATGATAACTGCTGTACCTTTATTGCACGCATCCCTAATTTCTTGTTTGATGCTGTCCCCAACCTCACTACTACTGTTTGGTGGTCTGTACACAACTCCCACTAGCGTTTTCTGTCCTTTGGTATTCCGTAGCTCCACCCATACCGATTCCACATCATCCAAGCTAATGTCCTTCCTTACTCTTGCATTAATTTCCTCTTTAACCAGCAACGCCACCCCACATCCTTTTCCTTTCTGTCTATCCTTCCTAAATGTTGAATACCCTTGGATGTTGAGTTCCCAGCCTTGGTCACCCTGGAGCCATGTCCCCGTGATACCAATTACATCATATCCGTTAACTGCTATCTTCGCAGTTAATTCGTCCACCTTATTCCGAATACTCCTTGCATTGAGGCACAGAGCCTTCAGGCTTGTCTTTTTAACACACTTTGCCCCTTTAGAATTTTGCCATAATTTGGCCCGTTTTGCTTTTTGCCTTAGGTTTCTCTACCCTCCACTTTTACTTTTCTTCTTTCTATCTTTTGCTTCTGTCCCCATTTTACTTCCCTCCGTCTTGATAAGACTTGATTAGACCATTTATATTATTGCCTAACACTAGAAAATACTGCAGCCCATTTAAAAATACATCAAACTGTGGAGAACTATAAAGATCTGTGTAATATCAAATAAACCTGTCAGCTCTGTGTACATACCGCCCACTTAAGATCCACTTAAAAACACCTTCTCCGGTATGCTTCTCCGGCGGTATATCGGTGGAATATCATGAATTTTGCACCTTTGGGCGGTATGTCGGCGGTATACCGCCCGCCACTGATGAATTTTCCGCCGGGCAGTATGTTGGTGGTATTGGTTTTTCACCAATATTGCATTTTTGGCCGGTAAACAGGCAGTAGTGAGCGATATGTCGATGAATTTCGGGCCCCTTCTTATGTGCGTAAAATCAATTCCACTCACAGCAGTGTGGTCTCAGGCATGATTGACTGGAGAATTACTCAATCATCTCCATTCTGGCTGGGAATAGTGGTGTCCCTATATGCAGCCTATTTTATGAAGCTTTATATATCTCTATAAGAGGGAAAATATTTATATCAGAAAAACCTACAAAGGCATTTATAGGGAATTAGTTTGACAACTTGCACTCACAGGTATTTTCAGACATAAAAGGAGTAATGGTCTTTCAGATATGGAAAGATATAGAAAGCAATTAGTACTAACATAAATGTATTAGGCAAGCTAAAGTGAATCTGGAGATGTTAGTGGAAATTAATCAATAAAGTAGGAAAGCATTTTTTTGCATATGTTAGAAGTCAGGGGTCAGTTAGAGAGCAAATAGGACTATTGCAGGATGATTTGGAGAGCGTTGGTAAAGGCATGGTAGAAGAGTTGAACACAGGCTTTGTATCTGTCTTTAACTGTGAGACAGAATTGCTCCTTCTTTAGCAGATAAGACTGAAGCTCAGATAGTTAGCTTACTGGTGCAAGATAAATTTAAAGGGCTCAAGATGGAAAAAGTAGCGGAGCCAGGTTTAATTTATCCAAGGAAACTGAAAGAAAGCAGAGGTAGTGTCTGATGCCTGGTGAATATCTTAAAAGCTGACTGGGAACAGGGATGATGCTAGATGATTGGAGAAAAGCACACATCATAGATCATGGATCACTGAATCATAGATTCTTACAGCACAGAAGGAGGCCATTCAGCCCTTTGCACCTGTGCTGGCTCTTGGAAAGAGCAGACGTGCTTAGTCCCACAGCCCGCTTTTTGCCCGTAACCCTGTAAGTTCCTCATCCTCAAGTAATCCTCATACACATGGTGTACGGATTTAACTATATAGATTAGTGAAGTCTTGATGGTGACGAAGGTAATGGAAAGCATCATTACAGATGCTGTAAATGGTCATCTAGAATACTCGAGGCTGATGAGGTTATGCAACACGGCTTCAGTAAACAAGAGAGCCAGTTTCTGGAAGATATCACCATTACAGCGGATGGAGGAGATCTTATTGACATCGGGCTAGAACCTCCACTTTTTTTGCATGCTTAACGCCCACTTAACGCCCATTTTATCATTGAAATGACGTATAACGTCCATATATTGCCCATTTTGGCACAAAATAGAAACTAGCGGGCATTTTTCAGAAACTTAGCGCCGAGCGTTACTTTCCCCATGTGCTTAACGCTGAGAAAAAATATTACTGCCCACTCACTTTTTTGGGGCGGAATCAGCAGAATGGGCGAATTCAACATCCATAATATCGCCCAGCATTACTTTCCGCACGGAATTAACGCCGAGATTTAATATTAACACCTGCCCACTGTTTTTTGTTGTACAGAGCATATTTACCCAAACTAGCGGCTATGGAGATCGCCCATTGTCAATTTCACCGCCTCGCACACATATCACCCACAATATTGCTCGCCCAAAAAACCGTCCACAAAAAGTGGAACTAACCATAACGAATCACAGCGTTATGAACGCCATATTCTAGATCACATGTTGCGTCCTTTAAAAGGCTGCTGTGCTTCAACCTCGGCGGAGTTCGGATGTACTCTGCAGGTCGTTGGAATTGGTGTAAAAACATCTTGACCGCACTGTGACCGATTGGAATTGAAGAGGTGTCTTCGTCGGGACATTCATTGTTTGTGAGCAATTGGTGGAAAACAGAGAGCTACTGCAATGGGGCCTGTCCTCTCTCACCCTGTCTTTGATGACCAAATACATGCAGCAGACTCGAAATCGCCGAAGGTATGCTCCACTGCATTATGTGCCCAATGTAAGACATGACAGACTGATGAGGAGGATCAGATGTTACACCCTCCGCAAGTACAAGGAGAAGCATTCTTACCTCAACTTGTCCGACACCACCTGCCTTCGGAAACTGCGCTTCCACAAAGAGGTTATCACTGAGGTATGCCAGCTGATAAGGGCAGATCTGCAGCCTGCCAGCACCATCAGTACTGCACTGTCCGTCGAGGTCAAAGTCACCACGGCACTGTCGTTCTACGCCTCGGGTTCTTTTCAGGCCACAGCTGAAGACATTTACGGACTTGCTCAGCATACCACACATTGCTGCATTGGACAGGTCACTGAAGCCCTGTATGCATGCAGGAGGGACTTGATCAGCTTCCCTATAAACAGGGAGGCACAGAGTGAGAGGGCTCTAGGATTCTCCAGAATTGCAAACCTCCCCAAGGTGCAGGGAGCAATAGACTGTACGCACATCGCGATGCGGGCACCTTTTCAGGACGCTGAGGTTTTCAGGAACCACAAGGGATTCCACTCCTTGAATGTCCAAATGGCTGTCAACCACCAGCAAATTATACTGGCAGTGAATGCTCAACTTCTGGGCAGCATCCATGATGCTCACATCCTGCGTGAGAGCACTGTATTTGACTTGTTTAACAATCAGCCACAAGGTCAATGATAGATGCTTGGTGACAAAGTATATGGTCTCGCCATCTGGTTGATGACCCCCCCCCCCACCCCGCGTGACACCCACACCGAGGCCGAGAGCCGATACAACGAGAGCCACAGAGCAACTCGCAATATCGTGGAGAAAACCATTGGAGTACTGAAGCAGCACTTTAGATGCCTGGACCACTCAGGAGGCGAGCTCCAATACCACCCTGAGCAGGTAGCTCGATTCGTGGTGGTGTGCTCCATGCTGCACAACTTGGCTATCAGGAGGGGACAAGAATTGCCTGATGAATCAGACAGTTCACCTCACCAGAGAGAGAAAGAGGAAGACAAGGAGGCGGTAGCTGATATTGGCCCAGACAATCAGGCTGACGCTGAAGCCATGCCCCCGCCCCATGAAAGGGCTCATGGTGGCATGATAGCTGCAAAAGCCTTACGTCAGGAGCTCATCAATGATCGCTTGGTGTTATTTACAAGGCTGACACACTGTTGGGTGTGCAGGTCATACAGCAATAGTGGGCATCACCTTGGTGACAGTTAAAGTTTAAGTGAATTGAAGTTAAGTGTGATTATACTCTTTGATGTTAAGGAATCACCAGCGTGCCATGTAATGGTGCAGCTATCTGAGCCGATGTGCTACAAGGTTTTGTTACATAAAAAACATTTAAACCGAACATTAGTCTGAAATCATCAGTATTTCTGTACAAGGCAACCCTTCGCCCCACCGCATCCCCACCCCCCCGCCACTTCTCCTCCCCACCTCTACCCCTTCCCCTTCCCCTTCTGACTCCAAGCCGCCTGGCTGAGGAGGTCCTCAGGCGATGCTTCATGCGGCGGGAGCAGGGGGGGGGGGCACGGCCGAAGCGCTGCTCGGATGGATACGGGAGAGGACGGTTCCGAGGCGGGAACGTGCTCTGAGTCAGAAGCAAGATGTTGTTGCTGGCTCTCATGTGTGGTTGGCAATGGGGGTGCATCAAATTGGGGTGAAGTGTGGAGCTCCAGGACCATTGGGAGCCCTCTGCCACCAGCATTCCTGGCTTTCAGCTCCAGGGCCTCCTCCATCCCTTCCATGTTATATCTTATTTGTTGGACAAAAACTCGGTGCCAACTATGTTCTTGGTGCTTACTTGGCTTTTTGCTACTGGTGAATCTCCGTCGTGCCTCCCACAACAATTAGACAAGCACACACCACAGGCACACACACTTTCAGTGCTTTTGAGCTCTCTCTCTCTCTGTCTCCTCTTCTGCGCATGTCATGATGACCCTTAACCTCCTAAATCGCGGGAATCGAGCGTTGCCATGCCGTTGCTAAGGACGGCCACACTTTACAGTGGAAGGTCAAAACAATTTAACGCAACTGCCCATTTGATATCGCTCGTGGTAACGCCCATTTTCAAAAATGGCAACTAGGTGTTTTGGGAATGGACGAGAAGCCGCCAATCTGAAAACCCTTTTTAACACCCATGCCAGAAATAACGCCCATTTTTGGGCGAGAAGCACAAAAGTGGAGTTTCTAGCCCATCATCTTTTGGGATTCCCAAAAAGCTTGTGTCTCATGGGCAACGGCATGCAAATATTAGGTGTCATGTTTTGAAGGCTGATATGGCAAGATGGATAACCAATTGGATAAGGGACCATAAAAAAAGGTGGTTTCAAATGGGATAGTTTTGCAATGAGGTCTAGTCACAAATCGGTGCCCAAGGGTTTGGTGCTAGATCCCCTTCAGTTTATTCATAATCTGAAGGAGGCCTTAGATAGTTTAGTAATTAAATGTATAAACAATGCCAAATTGTGCAGAAATTTGGAAGAGTGAAATAGATTGCAGCTGGATCTGGGGAGATTGGGAAAGATTGGAAAAAGACTTTTAATATAGATAAGTATGCAGATTGGTGCACTGATTACATAATTAGAGAAAAGCATGAGTGAGTGTAGTTTAAAGGTAACAGAAAGACTTGGGAGTGATGATTAATCCCTAAAAGTTTAAGCACAGTGTGTGGGGGCTGTGATCAAAGGAAATTGTGTCTGCATTGCCCATATTATTCAGTACAAAATTAGAGCCATCATAACTATGTTATATAAGGCTTTGGTGGTTCTCAGTTAGAGTCCCCTGAACCCAGATTTGGTTCCCCCATCTCAAAAAGAACATTGTGGCTCAAGGGGAGGGCAGCAAAGATGATCCTTGGCCTAAGAGTATTCAGCTATGGTTTTAGACTTCAAGCCTTGGTTTTGGATGAGCAGGAGAGGGGGTCTCATTCAGCTATTTAAATTCATTATCATCATCATAGGCAGTCCCTGGGAATCGAGGAAGATGTGCTTCCACTCTTAAAATGAGTTCTTAGGTCGTTGAACATTCCAATACGAGAACCACAGTCCCTATCACAAGTGGGACAGATAGTCATTGAGGGAAAGGGTGGGTGGGACTGGTTTGCCGCATGCTCTTTCCGCTGCCTGCGCTTGATTTCTGCATGCTCTCGGTGATGAGACTCGAGGTGCTCAGTGCCCTCCCGGATGTACATCCTCCACTTAGGGTGATCTTTGGCCAGGGGCTCCCAGGTGTCAGTGGGGATGTTGCACTTTATCAAGGAGGCTTTGAGGGTGTCCTTGTAACATTTCCTCTGCCCACCTTTGGCTCGTTTGCCGTGAAGGAGTTCCGAGTAGAGCGCTTGCTTTGGGAGTCTCGTATCTGGCATGCGGACAATGTGGCCTGCCCAGCGGAGCTGATCAAGTGTGGTCAGTGCTTCAATGCTGGGGATGTTGGCCTGGTTGAGGACGCTAATGTTGGTGCATCTGTCCTCCCAGGGGATTTGTAGGATCTTGCGGAAACATCGTTGGTGGTATTTCTCCAGTGACTTGAGGTGTCTACTGTACATAGTCCATGTCTCTGAGCCATACAGGAGGGCAGGTATTACTACAGCCCTGTAGACCATGAACTTGGTGGCAGTTTTGAGGGCCTGGTCTTCAAACACTCTTTTACTCAGGTAGCCGAAGGTTGCACTGGCGCACTGGAGGCGGTGTTGAATCTCGTCGTCAATGTTTGCCCTTGTTGATCAGAGGCTCCCGAGGTATGGGAAATGGTCCACGTTGTCCAGGACCGCGCCGTGGATCTTGATGACTGGGGGGGCAGTGCTGTGCAGCGAGAATGATCAGGAGATCCAAGAGCTAATAGATCGCAAGCTCAGGGCGTTTCTGAGCCTTAAACAACAACCCAACTCTGGAGCAGCAAAACAGCATTACAGACTGCTCAAGGCTGAGGTCCAACAAAAAACCCAGGACCCAAAGAACAGGTGGATGGAGAAAGCACAGGAGATACAGCAGCTGGCCGACAGCCATGAAATTCATTAAGGGCATTGACATCTGTAAGGAAACTTACCCCTTAAATCGACTGAGGGGTTCCTTCAAATTCGTGGGGGCAATACCCTGCACAGTGTCTGAAATATAAAAAAGAAAGACTTGCATTTATACAGCGTCTTTCACGACCACCGGATGTCTCAAAGTGCTTTACAGCCAATGAAATATTTTTGGAGTGTAGTCACTGTTGTAATGTGGTAAATGCAGCAGGCAACTTGCGGACAGCAACTCGCACAAACAGCAATGTGATAATGACCAGATAATCTGTTTTTGTTATGTTGATTGAGGGATAAATATTGGCCAGGACACCGGGGATAACTCCCCTGCTCTTCTTTGAAATAGTGCCATGGGATCTTTTCCGTCCACCTGAGAGAGCAGATGGAGCCTTGGTCTAACGTTTCATCCAAAAGACGGCACCTCCGACAATGCAGTTCTCCCTCAGCACTGCACTGGAATATCAGCCTCAAGGTGCTCTCAAAATGAAGTTTTAGCTTAAAACTGTCCACACAATATGGAGTGCAGCTGTTGAATTAAATGCTGGGAAATTGATGTAAAGCAAAGCTAGTCAAATACAGGCTTCCAAGCTAATGAAACTGTCGGCCTTTAAGCTAAATCTTAGGAGTCTAAGTTAATTACACATGGAGGCCTGTGTATACAAATACGATATTCTTTGCTAGTGTTTGGAAGTCATTATGAAGAGGCTGAGACCCTGGGAATGGCTCTTTGTGAGACATAAATGTGCCACACCCCCTCATATTTGTGTGAGATACCTTGATGGATAGGCAAGGTGGGTTGTAAAACGGAGACACCCATTGTCAAGATGTTCAGGCTTCACTGACTGGAAGACACCAGAACCCTCCCATGTTTGTTAGAAGTGATTAACAGAACAGAGGGAGGGGCCTTCATAAACATGTCACTCAGATTGGTCAGTTGTATGGAAAGGATTTTTCCTTGAGCTTAAGATATTTAAAGGAGGTTCTTGGTCCAACTCTTGTAGTCTCGATTGGAATAATTAGTAGTAGTAATCTTTACCTGTAAAAAGGTAGCTGAACAGTACAAAGAACCTTCCAGACAGAGAGTCAGGGAAAGAAGTTAAATTGTGGCTACAATTATTTCTTACTCATTCAATCTGATTGGTTAAGGAGATAGATGTACAAGTATTTGAGATCCGGGAAGGTGAGAGGCAAGCCAGTTAAAAGATATTACTGGAGAGGTTCCTGTCTTCCACCCAATAACAAACCTTCCCTTTTGTTCTTTCTTCCCCTCCCCCTTTCAGTGCTTGTTAAGAATGTATTCTTTCCGAACACTCTCCAGTTCTGACGAAGGATCATCGACCCGAAACGTTAATGTTGCTCACTCTCCACAGATGCTGCCTGACCTGCTGAGCTTTCCAGCATTTTCTGTTTTTATTCCCGATTCCAGCATCCGCAGTATTTTGCTTTTGTAGAAGATATTGGCCCTGAAATTCCGGTTGGAGGCATCTTTTGGACGAACTCCTCCGACCGGAGAATTTTTACGAATTTACTTGGTGGTCCCGGAGGTGCTTGGGATTCCGGTGGGGAGGCCTTCTCTTCCCGTGCTGCGAAGCGTGCTCCCATCCTCCAGGTTCCCATGGTGAAGGTGCAGTCCTGAGTTCTCTTTGTTATTAATGAGAAAAAAAAAACACACTAAACACCATAAAGAAAATAAAAAACACACCTCACAATTAAAATTCATTGAAATTAAAGTTAATAAATATCTTAGAAAAAAAAATTTTTTTTTTAATTATGGTTTAAAATAAACTTACCGTAGTGGGGAGGGTTTTTAACAATAAGGTGTGTTTTTGTGTGTTTTAAAACTCTTATGCCTATATAAGTAGGCTATGCATCTGCTTTTATCAGGCGCAAGAGTTTTCAGGACATCCGTTGGACAAGATATGGGTGAATACCGCAATCTTGCCCATGCAAATGTCCTGGATGTGGAGATATGGAGGATCTGTCAAGCTGGAGCTTGACAGATCGGAAAAGCCGGTTTTCAGCGCATGCGCATTGTGCGCTTAAAACTGGCTTTTGCAACGCCTTCTTGGGTCCGTACACACTCCGTACGGACCCAGAGAGGCTGGGATTTCTGGGCCATGATCGTTCATGTGAAGGTGGGCAGCTGAAACAGAGGAATCAAATGGAACAGATAACCCCCACTGCCAAAGGGGCTCATTAATTCAGCACTCCAGAACCAATGCTTGTGTCCCAGGGAAGGAAGGAGATCGACTCAACCATGCTGTTCATAAGGAGAAGGTCGTATAAGCTCTAAAAAATTGTAAACCACCAGTATCTAGACATTCATCTATCTAATAGACTGGCTGTAAACTTGTTAGCTACTTAAGGAGTTATTCTTAGAGACACCTTCAAAGCCTCCCTGATAAAATGCAACATCCCCACTGACATCTGGGAGTCCTTGGCCAAAGACCGCCCTAAGTGGAGGAAGTGCTTCCAGGAGGGCGCTGAGCTCCTCGAGTCTCGTCGCCGAGAGCATGCAGAAATCAAGCACAGGCAGCAGAAAGAGCGTACAGCAAACCAGTCTCACCCACCCCGTCCCTCAATGACTATCTGTCCCACTTGTGACAGGGACTGTGGTTCTCGTATTGGACTGTACAGCCATCTAAGAACTTGTTATATATGTAAACTTGTAAATACCTTGTGTAACCACTAGAGGGCTCATTTCCTGGAATCCCAAGGGATCACACAATCTCATGGGAGCACCTGTACTTAAGGAGGCCTCACAGGCTGGAGAGGCACTCTGGAGATCAGTAATAAAAGACTACGGTCACACTTTACTTTGAGCTCACAGCATCTGGTCAGACTCTTTACTCATACACTACAACTGGCGACGAGATACAGATGACGAACACAATGATGCAGAGAACAGTGGGCATCCTGGAGAAATTTTCGGAGGGAGATGATTGGGAAACCTTCATGGATTTCCTCGACCAATACTTCGTGACCAACGAACTGGAAGGAGAAGCTAACGCTGCCAAATGAAGGGCGTTTCTCCTCACCGTTTGCGGGGCACCAACGTATGGCCTCATGAAAAATCTGCTTGCTCCAGCGTAACCCACAGAGAAATCGTACGATGATTTGTGCACACTGGTCTGAGAGCATCTGAACCCGAAGGAAAGCGTTCTGATGGCGAGGTACCGGTTCTACACTTACAAAAGGTCTGAAGGCCAAGCTAAGATGCCTTGCAGGACATTGCAAATTTGAAGGACATTTGGAGCATATGCTCAGGGAATTCTTTTACTTGGCATTGGCATGACTGCAGAGACACCAACCTTGAGTAAAGCCATAGCAATAGCCCAGGCGTTCATTGCCACCAGTGACAATACCAAGCAAATCTCTCAGCACACGAGGTTGGGAGGTGCGTCGCTGAGTCGGGAGTCCGTGAGTCAGAGAGGCCTACAAAAGGCCCAGCTTGTGCAGCTACAGGGAGACGGCAAAAAGAAGTAGAAAGAAATAGAAAGGTGATGTCACAACCAAGGGGGTAAGTGATTGGCTGGTGACTGGTAAGTAGTTTTTCTTTTTTCTCTTCTATATCAGTGAGTAACTTTTAGCACTGTTGTTGCCAATTTAAGTTAATCTAAGGGTTAAGTCATGGCAGGCGAGCTCGGACAAGTGTTATGCTCCTCCTGTACTATGTGGGAAATCAGGGACGCCCTCGGTGTCCCTGACGACTACGTGTGCGGGAAGTGTATCTGCCTCCAGCTCCTGATGGTCCGCATTGCAGAATTGGAGCTGAGGGTGGATTTACTCTGGAGCATCCACGATGATGAGAATGACGTGAGTAGCACATGTAGCGAGTTGGTCTTACCGCAGGTGAAGGGTCCACAGCCAGTTAGGGAATGGAAGACCCGCAGGAAGAGCAGTGCAAGGAAGGTAGTGCAGGGGTTCCCTGCGGTCATCCCTCTGCAAAACAGAAACACCGCTTTGAGTACTGTTGAGGGGGATGACTCATCAGGGGAGGGCAGCAGCAGCCAAGTTCATGGCTGGCTCTGCTGCACAGGAGGGCAAGAAAAAGAGTGGGAGAGCAATAGTGATAGGGGATTCAATTGTAAGGGGAATAGATAGGCGTTTCTGCGGCCACAACCGAGGCTCCAGGATGGTATGTTGCCTCCCTGGTGCAAGGGTCAAGGATGTCTCGGAGCGAGTGCAGGACATTCTGAAAAGGGAGGGTGAACAGCCAGTTGTCATGATGCACATTGGTACCAACGATATAGATAAAAAAAGGGATGAGGTCCTACGAGTCGAATTTAAGGAGCTAGGAGCTAAATTAAAACGTAGGACCTCAAAAGTAGTAATCTCGGGATTGTTTCATGCACAAGTACCCTCAGGTCTCGCTGTACTGCAGCACCTTGCAATCTTTCTCCATTTAAATAATAACTTACTTTTATTTTTTTCTGCCAAAGTGCATGACCTCACACTTTCCAACATTATACTCCATCTGCCAAATTTTTGCCCACTCACTTAGCCTGTCTATGTCCTTTTGCAGATTTGTTGTGTCCTCCTCAAACATTGCTTTTCCTCCCATCTTTGTATCGTCAGCAAACTTGGCTATGTTAAACTCGGTCCCTTCTTCCAAGTCATTAATATAGATTGTAAATAGGGTAACCGAAGGCAAGATCAAAATAGCAGGTTTTGAGGAAAGTCGGAGGCAAAGCAGAGGGATTTAGGAAGATAATTCCAAAGTGCAGAGCCATGGTGGTTTATGGCTCCACACTAATGTTGGAGAGACTGTAGGGAGCATTGTTGTCTCGGAAGAGCAGGGCACACAGTTAGTATATAGGGCAGGAGGAGACTGCACAGCTAGAATGGAGAAAAGACAAAGAAGGAGCTTGTAAATGACAGATTTGAAATCAATACGTGAGGAATCAGTGAGGCTAGAGGTGCCATGGTGGTTCTCAGTTTAGGGTCATAGAATCATAGAATGGTTACAGCACAGATGGAGGCCATTCGGCCCATCGAGCCTGTGCTGGCTTTCTGCAAGAGCACTTCAGCTAGTCCCACTCCCCTGCCGTTTCCCCATAGCGCCTCAATTTTTTTCAGTTCAGGTACTTATCCAATTCCATTTTGAATGCCACAATTGAATCTGCCTCCATCACCCTCTCAGGCATTGCATTCCAGATCCTAACCACTCGCTGCGATAAAAAAAAAATCCTCGTGTCGCCTTTGGTTTTTCTGCCAATCACCTTAAATCTGTGTCCTCTGGTTCTCGACAGTTTTGCCGATGGGAACAGTTTCTCTCTATCTATCCACAGTGTCAGCTGTGGCTCAGTGGGTAGCACACTCGCCTCTGAGTCAGAAGGTTGTTGTCAAATCCCTGGAGTGGGACTTGAGCTCAATAAATCTAGGCTGCCACTCCAGTGCAGTGCTGAGGGTGTGTTGCACTGTCGGAGGTGCTGTCTTTCGGATGAGATGTTAAAGCAAAGTCCCGTCTGCTCTCTCAGGTGGACGTAAAAGATCCCATGGCACTATTTCGAAGAAGAGCAAGGGAATTATCCCAGGTGTCCTGGCCAATATTTATTCCTCAATCAACATTTAAAAAAAACAGATTATCTGGTCATTATCACAATGCTGTTTGTGGGAGCTTGCTTGTGCGCATATTGGTTGCCGCATTTCCTACATTACATCAGTGACTACACTACAAAAATACTTCATTAGCTGTAAAGTGCTTTGAGAACCCAATGTAAAGAAAGGATCGGCTGGGTTCTTTATCCTTGTTTGCAGCCCACCTAGGAGAAAGTCCTCCGAAGATGAAAGTTGCAAAGAAGGAAACAGGAAATCACCTCGGCTACTCTTCCTTAGTAACTGGCTCTAGAATCATTGGTGTGAGTGCATGTGTGTCTTGAGTTAGGACTTGCCCTTGGGGTAGGACAGAACTGTATAATTTACAACAGGATAAGGAAAACGATCCCTCTGCGACTTACCTTATTTTGTAAGAACTTGAAACACTGTTGGTTCAGCACTTCTACAAACTCCAACTCAAAATCCTGGTCACTGTACCAAGCTCCACCAGTCACAGATTGGTCCGGCTGCAGGTTATACAACATATATACCTTTTTCTTTGAAGCAGCCACAGACTTGATGGGGAAGTGAAATGTGAAAAGGAGGATAATATATGAGGATACCAGCATCTTGTGTTCTTTCAGCCCTGTGCTGGCCAAGGGCTCAGCCATGCCCCAGCCACGAACGGCCAGCACTGTCTTTGCCAAGGTGGTGAGGTGAAGCTGGGAATGTGAGGTGGACCTCATGTTTGGTGGAGTTTGTTGGTAGGTGAGTTATGGGGGGTGGGGTTGTGCATTGAGCAGTGTGTGAGGCTAGTTCTGCAGTTGCAAGGAGACGACTTTTGTAGATGCATTCGCTGAACTTGACTATTTGTCTGAGGTCATGAAACTTCTTTGGATACTGAATCCACGTTCGGGGGTGAAACTGCTGGCAATAACAGCCTCGGCGATCTCGTCCCACATCCTTCTTTCTGGAGGGCCTCCTGGCCAATGTTCCCTGTAGGTTTGTTTGTGCCCGGGTGACCCCTTGAAATACTGCGCACGTTTGGTTTTTCTCATCATGGGCTCCCTGAAGCACTGCACAGCTGTGCAACTTATAGGGCACATTGCTCTTAGCCCCCTCTGGATAGAAGACCACTCTTCCAGTATTGACCCCCTGCATAAAGCTCAAGTGCTGAGTCCAAGACCCTGGGTGCTTCTGTCCACCTTCGGCTCATTTGCCTACTCGGAACTCCTTCATGGCAAACGAGCTAAAGGTGGCAGAGGAAACGTTACAAGGACACCCTCAAAGCCTCCCTGATAAAGTGCAACATCGCCACTGACACCTGGGAGTCCCTGGCCAAAGACCGCCCTAAATGGAGGAATTGCATCCGGGAGGGCACCGAGCACCTCGAGTCTCATCGCCGAGTGCATGCAGAAAACAAGTGCAGGTAGCGGAAAGAATGTGCGGCAAACCCTGTCCTACCCTCCCTTACCCTCAACGACTATCTGTCCCACCTGTGACAGAGACTATAGTTCTCATATTGGACTGTTCAGCCACCTAAGGACTCATTCTAAGAGTGGAAGCAAGTCTTCCTCGATTCCGAGGGACTGCCTATGATGATGATGATGATGATGATGATGGGTGCCACTTCCCTGGCCTGTTGAGCCATTTGCGTTAGTGCTTTAAGATTTGCAGACTGCCTAGAGCTGAATGTGTTTTATTTTGTTTTGCAGAAGGCAATTCAGCTTTCAGAACTGCAGACTGCCTAGTTTTGAGTGATATTAATTTTTTTTCAGGCAGTTCAGCTTTAAGGGCTAGAGATTGCCTTGAAAATGAATAGGTTAGCTTTAAGGGGAGGCAGCCTTGCTCCAATGACGTGAACTTGGGCCCCCTGCTGAGTGCACAGCCTGTCAGCAGCGCAATAGTCGCTGGGCTGTACGTTACAATCATTTAAATTAGCACACAGCACTAAATTGACATGCTGCCTGCGTTTTCTGAACAGGTGTGAGCATATCTTGCATGCGGTGCCCGTGCCCATTTTCTAGTGTTATTGAATTTCCTGGCCTGTATGTGAGCTTGACACTATTTAACTGCACAGTATTTTCTAATGCTATCCCGGGTGAACATGTTTAGTAATAACTTTTTATTTTTATTTCATTTTATTTTCATCCCATTTTTAAGGTATTTTATTTTCTTCTGACATTATGCCACTTGAGTTAAAAAGATAACCTGCTCCTGACTTCCAGTAATGATACTCTATCATCATCATCATCATAGGCAGTCCCTCGAAACGAGGATGACTTGCTTCCACGCCAAAAAAGGATAAGTTCACAGGTGTTCCTATGAAGGACCTAAAATTCCAGGTCCTGAACTACATCCTGAAGGGTGGAAGATGCCTGTGAGTGGATTTTTTTAACGTGTGGTGGTCATTGCACACCAGCCACTACACGGGCTTGACAGAGCTAGGTCTTGGTCTAGTGGCAAGGATTGCCCAAGACAATGGGAGACCTGCTCTGCTAAACAGACCTAGTGCGCACACATATCGCAGTGTGGGCTGGCCCGTGCTGCCTCTGGGCCCCTGGCCCCGAATTCACGCCTCTCCAGGGCCCCAATCACGGCCCTCCACAGTCTCTCGCTGCTCCTTCGCCCCGACCTCGCCACTCCTGCTGTATCTGCCCACGCTCCAATCACCGACCTGGACTTTGATTACGTCACTCTTCGCTGCCGTCGCAGCTCGTGCTGCTCCCTGAAGCAGTACGCCTCCACGCCTCCATCTTGAGTATAGAAGATTAAGGAATGATCAAACTGATGTGTTTAAGATGATTAAAGGATTTGATAGGATAGTGAGAGAGAAACTATTTCCTCTGCTGGGGGAGTCCAGAAAAAGGGGTATAACGTTAAAATTAGAACTACTCCGTTCAAGGGTGATAACATAAGAACATAAGAAATAGGAACAGGAGTAGACCATGTGGCCCCTCGAGCCTTCTCCGCCATTCAATAAGATCAAGTCTGATCTGATCATGGACTCAGCTCCACTTCCCTGCCCGCTCCCCATAACCCCTTATTCCCTTATCGTTTAAGAAACTGTCTATTTTTGTCTTAAATTTATTCAATGTCCCAGCTTCCACAGCTCTCTGAGGCAGTGAATTCCACAGATTTACAACCCTCTGAGTGAAGAAATTTCTTTTCATCTCTCTTTTAAATGGGCGGCCCCTTATTCTAAGATCATGCCCTCTAGTTCGAGTCTCCCCTATCAGTGGAAACATCCTCTCTGCATGCACCTTGTCAAGCCCCCTCATAATTTTATACGTTTTGATAAGATCATCTCTCATTCTTCTGAATTCCAGTGAGTAGAAGCCTACTCAACCTTTCCTCATAAATCAACCCCCTCATCTCTGGAATCAACCTAGTGAACCTTCTCTGAACTGCCTCCAAAGCAAGTATATCCTTTCGTAAATATGGAAACCAAAACTGCACGCATTATTCCAGGTGTGGCCTCACCAATACCTTACATAGCTGTAGCAAGACTTCCCTGCTTTTATACTCCATCCCCTTTGCAATAAAGGCCAAGATATCACTGGCCTTCCTGATCACTTGCTGTACCTGCATGCTATCCTTTTGTGTTTCATGCACAAGTACCCCCAGGTCCCGCTGTACTGTGGCACTTTGCAATCTTTTTCCATTTAAATAATAACTTGCTCTTCAATTTTTTTCTGCCAAAGTGCATGACCTCACACTTTCCAACATTATACTCCATCTGCTAAATTTTTGCCCACTCACTTAGCCTGTCTATGTCCTTTTGCAGATTTTTTGTGTCCTCCTCACATGTTGTTTTTCCTCCCATTTTTGTATTGTCAGCAAACTTGGCTCAGTCCCTTTTTCCAAGTCATTAATATAGATTGTAAATAGTTGGGGTCCCAGCACTGATCCCTGCAGCACCCCACTGATTACTGGTTTCCAACCAGAGAATGAACTATTTATCCCGACTCTCTGTTTTCTATTAGTTAGCCAATCCTCTGTCCATGCTAATTTTTACCCCCAACCCCGTGAATTTTTATCTTGTGCAGTAACCTTTTATGTGGCACCTTGTCAAATGCCTTCTGGAAGTCCAAATACACCACATTCACTGGTGATGTCAGGAAGTATTTCTTCACACGAAGGTTAGTGGAAATCTGGCACTATCTCCCCGCAAAAGTTGTTGAGGCTGGGGTCAATTGAAAATTTCAAAACTGAGATTGAGAGATTTTTGCTTGGCAAGGGTAACAGAACCAAGGCGAGTAAATGGAGTTAAGATACAGATCAGCCATGATCTAATTGAATGGCAGAACAGGCCCAATGGGTTGAATGGCCTATTCCTGTTCCTATGATGCAGTTAGCAGGAGGAGCTCAAAGAGCAACCTGAAGTGGCTGTCCTGTGAACTTTTTCTTCCTCCACACAAGAGGCATTTAACTTTTGCACTGCTCTTTCCCTGATAACACATTAGAAATCATGAGCTCACCATATGGCGAACTCAGGCAATAATTCACCCTGCACATCAGTGCAGCATGTTGCAGCACAAATCCCATTTGATGAAGTATAAATACCGGGGCTGGATTTTCGTCATTCTTTTCGATCATTTACCACCCACTTACCATTCATTTACTACCATTTACCACTGAAAATCCCACCGGTGGTAAATTCATTGCAGATTACAACCAATTTCATAATTTAGCACTGCAATACCACCGGTGTTAAATTCATCAATGATTTACCACCGGTGGTAAAAAGTACCACCGATCTTATTTTTTTCCGTATTTATGACATCATTAAGGGCTTGATTTTCGTCATTCTTTTTCGATCAATAACGACCATTTACCACTCATTCACCACCTACTTACCACCGTAAATACCACCGGTGTTAAATTCATCAGTTAAATTCATCGAAATATCACCGATCTTATTTTTTTTCTGTTTTTATGACATCATTAAGTGTGCAACACCGAAATACCACCAAAAATTACCACTCGAGGTGAATTCATCAATACCACCATTTTTACCACTGGCCTAAATTACCACCGAGAAAAGTGCAGTCTTTTCTGATCTTATCTGATCGAATGTAGTGCTACGGACTCCATTTTAAAAAAAGGAGCTGCAGTCCATTCCACATGGGAGAAGGCTGAGTTTTACACAGACATCTTTATGTGAGTTCAGAGTTAAATTTTAAGGTTATTTGAGGCTTTAAGTGGATTATTTGAGGAAATTGGAGGACATTTGAGGACATTTTGAGAACATTTGCAGTACATTAAAAGGAAGGTGGGCCTAAAATATCTCTGCCGCTATTGCTGACTACTTATATGATGCAGAATAGAGCTACAAGAAGGTGTTTTCAAGCGCATTATGTGCGCAGACTTATGAGGAGGAGGTCTTACTCGCAACAAGTTTTCAGGGAGAGACACTCATACTTGCACCTATCTGAGGGACAGTGCATTAAAAACACCACCCATTTTACTTTCAGTGTTGCACGTTGAAAAAAAAGAACGAAATACAGTTAGACCTGCCACCAGTCATATTTGATGAAAATAGCATCCTTTGAGCGAGAGTAGTATTTCGGTGGTAAAAAAAAAATCGATTTTTAAATAGCACCGAAATATCACCGGAAAACCAATGGTAGGGCTAAATGATGAAAATCCAGCCCAATTATGTTTACATTTCACAGTGAACCTGTTTTACAGGAACAAAAGCTAAATTCTTCAATCCTCAAAAGGTTAATGCAGACGATTGAAATACATTTTGGAAATCACTTTATTGCTGAACACTGATTAGGATGGAATTTGAACTACACAGTTAACTATTAGCCTTTAGCCTCTGTACTTTCATTTTCTATTTATGTTTTCTCTTTCAGTTTCAGTCACATGTAATCTGTCACTCTTCTCCAGCACAAACAAAAACAGTGCTGAAAGAAATTTGTTTCTAGCTTGTCTGCCAGCTGCACAGACAGAGGCAGGACTCCTTGTTAAAGGAATAACGTGAGTTATTGTGGTTACTTACAGAATCACTCATTCAGTAAATTTACTGCCACTAATCTGTATTAAATTATGTAAATGGGAGAGAATAATCTTGTAAAGTAATTTCAAATGGAATGCGATTCTTGGCATCTTGCCAATTACCTAATATTACAGGCAGATTAAGTATACAGTATGTTTGGATCAAGTAGGTTAGGGTGTAGGGAATAAATATTTTTCAAACAGTAAACAAAATGATTATTTTTCTCCCAAAACTATTCGTAAAAATATTCCGATTTTCATTGTTCTATTTTTTTTAAGTTACGGCTAAGGCAGGATCAGGTTTGGTTGTGATATCCTAAAATGGTTTGAACAGCTGCCAACACTGAATGTGTAGGGCAGGTTTACACATGTATAATGATCAGTTCAGTGAGGTACCAGGGGGCAGAACCTCGTATGAATCAGCATCTTCAGGAAAGGAGCAAAATGTAAAAGGAGACAATTGCTTGAAGGGTATGTTGCTCCTTTATGGATGCCTGATGGAATGTTTGTCATTTTTGCACTCAATTCATTTTACAACTATCAGTAGCCAGAATGCCAGAATTCTTCCTGCAACAGCATGCAGATTAACATAGAAACATAGAAAATAGGTGCAAGAGTAGGCCATTCAGCTCTTCGAGCCTGCACCACCATTCAATATGATCATGGCTAATCATGCAACTTTAGTACCCCATTCCTGCTTTCTCTCCATACCCCTTGATACCGTTAGCCGTAAGGGCCACATCTAACTCCCTTTTGAATATATCCAACGAACTGGTCTCAACAATTTTCTCTGGTAGAGAATTCCACTGGTTCACAATTCTCTGAGTGAAGAAGTTTCTCCTCATCTCGGTCCTAAATGGCTTACCCCTTATCCACATCGGGAACATTCTTCCTGCATCTAACCTGTCCAATCCCGTCAGAATTTTATACGTTTCTATGAGATCCCCTCTCATTCTTCTAAATTCCAGTGAATATAAGTCTAGTCGATCCAATCTTTCTTCATATATCAGTCCTGCCATCCCGGGAATCAGTCTGGTGAACCTTCGCTGCACTCCCTCAATAGTAAGAATGTCCTTCCTCAGATTAGAAGACCAAAACTGTACACAATATTCAAGGTGTGGCCTCACCAAGACCCCGTACAACTGCAGTAAGACTTCCTTGCTCCCATACTCAAATCCTCTCGCTATGAAGTCCAACATGCCATTTGCCTTCTTCACCGCCTGCTGTACCTGCATGCCAACTTTCAATGACATGGGATAGCCTTGAGGAGGAATTCATAGAATGCATACGGGATTGTTTCTTAGAACAGTATGTTACAGAACCTACAAGGGAGCAAGCTATCTTAGATCTGGTCCTGTGTAATGAGACAGGAATAACAAACGATCTCCTCATAAAAGATCCTCTCGGAATGAGTGATCACAGTATGGTTGAATTTGTAATACAGATTGAGGGTGAGGAAGTAGTGTCTCAAACGAGCATACTATGCTTAAACAAAGGGGACTACAGTGGGATGAGGGCAGAGTTGGCTAAAGTAGACTGGGAACACAGACTAAACGGTGGCACAATTGAGCAACAGTGGAGGACTTTTAAGGAGCTCTTTCATAGTGCTCAACAAAAATATATTCCAGTGAAAGAGAAGGGATAACCAGCCGTGGATAACCAAGGAAATAAAGGAGAGTATCAAATTAAAAACAATGCTTATAAGGTGGCCAAGGTTAGTGGGAAACTAGAAGATTGGGAAAATTTTAAACGACAGCAAAGAATGACTAAGAAAGCAATAAAGAAAGGAAAGATAGATTACGAAAGTAAACTTGCGCAAAACATAAAAACAGATAGTAAAAGCTTTTACCGATATATAAAATGGAAAAGAGTGACTAAAGTAAATGTTGGTCCCTTAGAAGATGAGAAGGGGGATTTAATAATGGGAAGTGTGAAAATGGCTGAGACCTTAAACAATTATTTTGCTTCGGTCTTCACAGTGGAAGACACAAAAACCATGCCAAAAATTGCTGGTCATGGGAATGTGGGAAGGGAGGACCTTGAGACAATAACTATCACTAGGGAGGTAGTGCTGGACAGACTAATGGGACTCAAGGTAGACAAGTCCGCTGGTCCTGATGAAATGCATCCCAGGGTATTAAAAGAGATGGCGGAAGTTATAGCAGATGCATTCGTTATAATCTACCAAAATTCTCTGGACTCTGGGGAGGTACCAGCGGATTGGAAAGCAGCTAATGTAACACCTCTGTTTAAAAAAGGGGGCAGACAAAAGGCAGGTCACTATAGGCCGGTTAGTTTAACATCTGTAGTGGGGAAAATGCTTGAAGCTATCATTAAGGAAGAAATAGCGGGACATCTATATAGGAATAGTGCAATCAAGCAGACGCAACATGGATTCATGAAGGGGAAATCATGTTTAACTAATTTACTGGAATTCTTTGAGGATATAACGAGCATGGTGGATAGAGGTGTACCGATGGATGTGGTGTATTTAGATTTCCAAAAGGCATTCGATAAGGTGCCACACAAAAGGTTACTGCAGAAGATAAAGATACGCGGAGTCAGAGGAAATGTATTAGCATGGATAGAGAATTGGTTGGCTAACAGAAAGCAGAGAGTCAGGATAAATGGGTCCTTTTTGGGTTGGAAATCGGTGGTTAGTGGTGTGTCACAGGGATCGGTGCTGGGACCACAACTGTTTACAATATACATAGATGACCTGGAAGAGGGGACAGAGTGTATTGTAACAAAATTTGCAGATGACACAAAGATTAGTGAGAAAGCGGGTTGTGTAGAGAACACAGAGAGGCTGCAAAGAGATTTAGATAGGTTAAGCGAATGGGCTAAGGTTTGGCTGATGGAATATAATGTCGGAAAATCTGAGATCATCCACCTTGGGAAACAAAAAACAGGAAAAGGGAATATTATTTGAATGGGGAGAAATTACAACATGCTGCAGTGCAGAGGGACCTGGGGGTCCTTGTGCATGAAACTCTTTTTGAGTCTACCTATAAAACATAAGACATTAAACCGTGCCACCCGACCTGGGTGACACACCAGACATTTACAAGGCCCCTTTTTTTTTCTCCTTTTTTTTTGTGTTTTTCTTTTTTTGGTTTTTTTTTTGGGCACTAAAATCACAATTTTTCCCCAGTGCCCCCTATAAAAGGGAAGGGGGACACTAAAAGCACCGGCAATTAAATCAAATTAAACTTTAAAACGTAAAATCAAATTAAAATTTGGTTGCCGGGCATGATGATGCACTCCAGTCCCTCCGGTGCCCACCTCTCGCGGAAGGCCGCGAGCGTACCGGTGGACACCGCGTGCTCCATCTCCAAGGACACCCTGGACCGGATGTAAGAGCGGAAGAGAGGCAGGCAGTCAGGTTGAACGACCCCCTCGACCGCCCGCTGCCTGGACCGGCTGATGGCACCCTTGGCCGTGCCCAGGAGCAGTCCAAAGAGGAGGCCTTCGGACCTACCCGCTCCCCTCCGCACAGGGTGCCCAAAGATCAGGAGAGTGGGACTGAAGTGCAGCCAGAATTTCAGGAGCAGCCCCTTCAAATAATAAAACAGGGGCTGCAACCTTGTGCATTCCATAAAAACATGGAACACGGACTCTTCCAGACCGCAGAAATTGCAGGCAGCCTGGGAGTCCGTGAACCGGCTTAAAAATTTGTTGCACAGCACTGCTCCGTGCACCACCCTCCAGGCCAAGTCCCCGATGAATTGTGGGAGGACCCCTGCGTAGAGTGCGCTCCATCGGGGACCCCCGCCTCCTCCGGACGGCAAGATGGTACGCCATGGCGTGTCCGGACAGCCGGCGAGGATGGCAAAGTTGAGAGTGTGCAGGAGCAGCCCGTACAAGAAACCCCTCCGCGCGGAACTGAAAGGCACGGAGGGGATTTCCCCGAGGCGGCTCAAGTTGTGAGGCGCCGGCCCCCGAGGGAGGTTCCGGGGTTTGGCGCCGATGAGGAATTCCGTCCGGACGGGGGTCAGTTCGGACGGGATCTCCCCACGTGCTTGAGCCTCCTCGATGCACCTAACGGGGTCAGGGCCCAGAGCTGTTTTTAGCGACTCGATGGCATCGGCCGCGTGGCGGACGTTGGCAGAATTTAGGCGCCGCGCCAGCGTGTCTGGCGCCATCCAGCCCGCTCCTCCGCCATCGAGCAGGTCCCTGACCCTGGTCACCTCACTAGCCACAGCCCTCTCTTCCGACCGCCACATAAAACCTCGGTCGTGGAGGTACGGATTCCCGAGCAGCGGCTCCTGCAGGACGGCCGCCACTCCAGCCGGCGGAGAGCTGCGCTTGGTGGAGACTTTGTTCCAGACCCTGATGAGTTCCTTGTAAAAGACAGGCAGCTCCCGGAGGGTGGTCCTGACACCCCCCAAGTTCACAAACAGGAGCTGCGTGTCGTAATTGAGGTCGCGCTGCTGGCGGAAGAAATACGTCGCCAGAGCACACCACCTAGGAGGGGGCTCGACGTAAAGGTATCTCTGCAGGGTCTGAAGACGGAAAGTCGCGAGCTGGGCGCTGACGCACACCAACGACTGACCGCCCTCCTCAAGCGAGAGACTCAAGACCGCGGCAGAGACCCAGTGCTTCCTGTTGTTCCAGAAGAAGTCCACCAGCTTCTTCTGTATTTTGGCGACAAACGCAGGGGGAGGGGTCAAAGTGACCAGCCGGTACCACAACATTGCGGCCACCAGCTGGTTTATGACTAGCGCTCGACCCCTGTAGGACAGCACTCGGAGCAGTCCTGTCCAGCGCCCTAGGCGAGCGCCGACCTTGGCCTCCAGCTCCTGCCAGTTCGCCGGCCAGGCTCCCTCGTCGGGGCTAAGGTAGACTCCCAGATAGAGGAGATGGGTCGTGCTCCAGGCAAAAGGCCTGAGCTCTTCCGGCAGGGAGTCCACCCGCCACTGACCCACCAGGAGTCCGGAACATTTCTCCCAGTTGATCCTGGCGGAGGACGCGGCCGAGTAAATCTCCTGGCACTCACGCATCCTCCGCAGGTCAGCGGGATCCTCTACCGCGAGGAGCACGTCATCGGCGTAAGCCGAGAGGACGACCTCCATGCCCGGCCCTTGCAGAGCCAGTCCCGTCAACCTCGTCCGCAAGAGGCGCAGGAAAGGCTCCACGCAAACGACGTATAACTGGCCGGACATGGGGCATCCCTGGCGCACCCCTCTCCTAAAGCGAAGGAGCGCCGTCAAGGACCCGTTAACCTTAATCAGACACTCCGCGGCGGCGTACAAAAGTCGGATCCGGGCGACGAAATGCATCCCGAACCCGAAAGCGCGCAGAGTTCCGAGCAGATAGTCGTGGTCCACCCTGTCGAACGCCTTCTCTTGGTCGAGGGATAGGAAGGCGACCGACAGACCAGCCTCCTGGGAACAATGGATGAGGTCCCGGACCAGATGGATGTTATCGTGGATTGTCCGGCCCGGGACCGTGTAGGACTGGTCGGGGTGGATCATGTGGTCCAGCACGGCACCAAGGCGAGCAGACATCGCCCTGGCGAAGATTTTGTAGTCCTGCTGAGGAGGGAGACCGGGCGCCAGTTCTTAAGGAGGCGGAGATCGCCCTTCTTAGGCAGCAGGACGATGACTGCCCTGCGCCAAGAGAGGGGCATCTCCCCGGTCGCCAGACCTTCCCCCAGGACCCGCGCGTAGTCGCTCCCCAGGACGTCCCAGAACGCCCTGTGGAACTCCACGGTCAGCCCATCCAGCCCCGGGGATTTTCCCCTCGAGAGCCAGTCGAGGGCACCGGTCAGCTCCGCCAGGCTTAGCGGAGCTTCCAGATTTTCGGCGCCCTCTCCTTGTGCATGAATCCCAAAAAGTTAGTTTGCAGGTGCAGCAGGTAATCAGGAAGGCGAATGGAATGTTGGCCTTCATTGCGAGAGGGATGGAGTACAAAAGCAGGGAGGTCCTGCTGCAACTGTACAGGGTATTGGTGAGGCCGCACCTGGAGTACTGCGTGCAGTTTTGGTCACCTTACTTAAGGAAGGATATACTAACTTTGGAGGGGGTACAGAGACGATTCACGAGGCTGATTCCGGAGATGAGGGGGTTAGCTTATGATGATAGATTGAGTAGAGTCGGTCGTTGGAGTTCAGAAGGATGATCTTATAGAAATATTTAAAATAATGAAAGGCATAGACAAGATTGAAGCAGAGAGGTTGTTTCCACTGGTCAGGGAGACTAGAACTAGGGGGCACAGCCTCAAAATACGGGGGAGCCAAATTAAAACCGAGTTGAGAAGGAATTTCTTCTCCCAGAGGGTTGTGAATCTGTGGAATTCTCTGCCCAGGGAAGCAGTTGAGGCAATCTCATTGAATGTATTCAAATCACAGATAAATAGATTTTTAACCAATAAGGGAATTAAGGGTTATGGGGAGCGGGCGGGTAAGTGGAGCTGAGTCCATGGCCAGATCAGCGATGATCTTGTTGAGTGGAGGAGCAGGCTTGAGGGGCTAGATGGCCTACTCCTGTTCCTAATTCTTATGTTCTTATGTTCTTATGTACCATGACACCCAGGTCTCATTGCACCTCCCCTTTTCCTAATCTGTCACCATTCAGATAATATTCTGCCTTCCTATTTCTCGCACCAAAGTGGATAACCTCACATTTATCTACATTATACTGCATCTGCCATGCATTTTCCCACTCAACTAACCTGTCCAAGTTACCCTGCAGCCTCTTAGCATCCTCCTCACAGCTCACACTGCCACCCAGCTTAGTGTCATCTGCAAATTTGGAGATATTACATTCAGTTCCTTCGTCTAAATCATTAATGTATGTTGTAAATAGCTGGCGTCCCAGCACTGAACCCTGCGGTACCCCACTAGTCACTGCCTGCCATTCTGAAAATGACCCGTTTATTCCTACTCTTTGCTTCCTGTCTGCCAACCAGTTCTTATCCACGTCAATACATTACCCACAACACCATGTGCTTTAATTTTGCACACTAATCTCTTGTGTGGGACCTTGTCAAAAGCCTTTTGAAAGTCCAAATACCACCACATCCACTGGTTTTCCCTTGTCCACTCTACTAGTTACATCCTCAAAAAATTCCAGAAGATTTGTCAAGCATGATTTCCCTTTCATAAATCCATGCTGACTTGGACTGATCCTGTCACTGCTTTCCAAATGCGCTGTGCTTATATCTTTAATAATTGATTCCAATATTTTCCCCACTACCGATGTCAGGCTAACCGGTCTATAATTTTCTGTTTTCTCTCTCCCTCCTATTTAAAAAAGTGATGTTACATTAGCTATCTTCCAATCAATAGGAACTGATCCAGAGTCGATAAAATGTTGGAAAATGACCACCAATGCATCCACTATTTCTAGGGCCACTTCCTTAAGTACTCTGGGATGCTGACTATTAGGCCCTGGGGATTTATCAGCCTTCAATCCCATCAATTTCCATAACACAATTTCCTGACTAATAAGGATTTCCTTCAGTTCCTCCTTCTCACTAGACCCTCGGTCCCCTAGTATTTCCGGAAGGTTATTTGTGTCTTCCTTAGTGAAGACAGAACCAAAGTATTTGTTCAATTGGTCTGCCATTTCTTTGTTCCCCATTATAAATTCACCTGATTTTGACTGCAAGGGACCTACATTTGTCTTCATTAATCTTTTTCTCTTCACATATCTATAGAAGCTTTTGCAGTCAGTTTTTATGTTCCCTGCAAGCTTCTTCTCATACTCAATTTTCCCTCCACTAATTAAACTCTTTTTCCTCCTCTGCTGAATTCTAAATTTCTCCCAGTCCTCAGTTTTGCGGCTTTTTCAAGCCAATTTACATGCCTTTTCCTTGGATTTAACGCTATCCCTAATTTCCCTTGTTAGCCACGGTTGAGCCACCTTCCCCATTTTATTTTTACGCCAGACAGGGATATACAATTGTTGAAGTTCATCCATGTCATCTTTAAATGTCTGCCATTGCCTATCCACCATCAACCCTTTAAGTATCATTCGCCAGCCTATCCTAGCCAATTCACGTCTCATACCATCAAAGTTACCTTTCTTTAAGTTCAGGATCCTAGTCTCTGAATTAACTGTGTCACTCTCCATCTTAATGAAGAATTCTACCAGATTATGTCACTCTTACTCAAGGGGCCTCGCACAACAAGATTGCTAATTAATCCTCTCTCATTACACAACACCCAGTCTAGGATGGCCTGCTCTCTAGTTGGTTCCTCGACATATTGGTCTAGAAAACCATCCCTTATACACTCCAGGAAATCCACCTCCACAGTATTGCTACCAGTTTGGTTATCCCAATCTATATGTAGATTAAAGTCACCCATGATAACTGCTGTACCTTTATTGCACGCATCCCTAATTTCCTGTTTGATGCCATCCCCAACCTCACTACTACTGTTTGGTGGTCTGTACATAACTCCCACTAGCGTTTTCTGCCCTTTGGTGTTCCGCAGCTCTACCCATACAGATTCCACATCATCCAAGCTAATGTCCTTCCTTACTATTACGTTAATCTCCTCTTTAACCAGCAACGCTACCCCACCTCCTTTTCCTTTCTGCCTATCATTCCTGAATATTGAATACCCCTGGATGTTGAGTTCACAGTCTTGTTCACCCTGGAGCCATGTCTCCATAATCCCAATGACATCATATCCGTTAACAGCTATTTGCGCAGTTAATTCATCCACCTTATTATGAATGTTCCTCGCATTGAGGCACAGAGCCTTCAGGTTTGCTTTTTTAACACTCTTTGTCCTTTTAGAATTATGTTGTAATATGGCCCTTTTTGATTTTTGTCTTTGATTTCTCTGCCCTCCACTTTTCCTTATCTCCTTTCTACCTTTTGCTTGAGCCCCATTTTACTTCCCTCTGTCTCCCTACATAGATTCCCATCCCCCTGCCATATTAGTTTAAACTCTCCCCAACAGCACTAGCAAACACTCCCCTAGGACATCGGTTCTGGTCCTGCCCAGGTGTAGACCATCTGGTTTGTACTGGTCTCACCTCCCCGAGAACCGATTCCAATGTCCCAGGAATTTGAATCCCTCCCTCTTGCACCATTCCTCAAGCCACGTATTGATCTTAACTATCCTACTATTTCTACTCTGACTAGCATGTGGCACTGGCAGCAATCCTGAGATTACTACCTTTGAGGTCCTACTTTTTAATTTAACCCCGAGCTCCCTAAATTCAGCTTGTAGGACCTCATCCTGTTTTTTACCTATATCGTTGGTACCTATATGCACCACGACAACTGACTGTTCACCCTCCCCCTCCAGAATGCCCTGCAGCCACTCCGAGACATCCTTCACCCTTGCACCAGGGAGGCAACATACCATCCTAGAGTCTCAATTGCGGCTGCAGAAACCCCTTACAATAGAATCCCCTATCACTATAGCTTTCCCACTCTTTTTCCTGTCCTCCTGTGCAGCAGAGCCACCCATGGTGCCATGAACTTGGCTGCTGTTGCCTTCCCCTGATGAGCCATCTGACCCAACAATACCCAAAATGGTATATCTGTTTTGGAGGGAGATGATCGCAGGGGACCCCCGCACTACCTTCCTTCCACTGCTCTGCTTGATGGTCACTCATTCCCTATCTGCCTGTGTAACCTTTACCTGCGGTGTGACCAACTCACTAAACGAGCTATTCACGACATCCTTAGCATCACGGATGCTCCAGAATGAATTCATGCGCAGCTCCAGTGCCGCAAAGTGGTCTGTCAGGATCTGCAGCTGGACACACTTCCTGCACACATAATAGTCAGCGTCCCTGATTTCCCACATAGCACAGGAGGAACATGCCAAAGATTACCTGCTGATAAGAAAAGAAAAAGAAAAAGAAAAAGAAAAAGATAAAATACCTACCAATCCACCAGCCAATCACTTGCCCGCTTGGCTGTGATGCCACACTTTGTCTTCTTTTTACTTCTTTGTTTACTTTCTGCCCCTGCTGCAGCTGGCCTACTCCCGACTGCCGCTGCTCCAAGCTGCCACTGCCCTTTGTACTCCCGCGCCCGCTCCTCTCTCGCAATGCTGGCCTCCTCCCGACATGGGTCCTGGAGATTCTGATCGCAGGAGAGCTCGTATAATTCTTGGTTTGCAGTGAAGAATAAAGAACTTTTGAAAAATAATTTTAAATTAAGGTTTGCTAAGAGCTCTTAACACCATTTGTGCTGTTTTCAGTTGAGTGTAATAAATTCCCCAGTTGTGCCTTGTATTGCTTCTGACCAGAGTTAGAATGATTATATCTTTGGGATATGTGAATATTTTGGTGAGCATTACAGCTGCAGTACGTGCTGCTTTGGATCATATTGGACATGGGGGGGGAAAACAGGAGCAAAGGGATCATAGACGACTATAAAACCACCACACCAACCACATGACAAAGAAGCAGCTAATTTGCCAAATGATGAAGCTAATTTGCCAAATGGATTTTCCCTCAGAGTGGCACCCACCCACCGGCTGCCTGATAGGTCATGTTGAGGACTGGGACTCATCATCATTGGGCTGCAGCCAGAGTTCGAGCGTCACAGGGTAGTCCGCTGGCTTCGGGTCGCCGCCATATCAGGTGACCCAGCCAGCCTCCGGCAAGGTAGTTTCCTGGGGTTGGAAGGGAACCTGATCTGTAGAAGGGGGAGGAGTTAGAGTGGTACTGGCACACAAAAATGAAGAGGCACTCCACTTTGGGTTCCTCTTTGGCCGGACTGCCACCTCCCGCTGGTCAGAGCCTTCCACGTTCCACCCAGCTCAGTCCAGAAATAGAAATCTACTTCCTATTCAGATCATAGGACACAGATTTCCATTTTAAATGGGCTTCTCCCGTTGCCCAGCGGTAGACCCTAGTGTGGAGGTAGGATTTATCAATGTAAGTACACGTATAATAATACAGGTGCAGCGTCAAGAATCCAGAGTTCCGCAATCTGGAATGTTCCAGAATCCGGACTCCGGACCGATCGGTGGCAGGGTCGCCCAGAATCCGTAAAATGTTACGGAATACGGACCCAACGACCCTGTCGACCTTGGGGCCCCACCGCTGCCCGACCTCGGGCCTCGCCTCCCCGCCGCTCGTCTCGCCCCTCTCACCGCCGCTGTCCTTACCTCGCCGCTTCCTCATTGGCACGCCCGACAACCTCCTTGGCGGGGGGCGCCCGAACACCTCGGCAGGGCCGGCCCGCCCAAACACCCCCTCGGCGGGGCCCGCCCGCAACATCCTCCTCAGTGGGGCAAGACGGCCCGAACAGCTCTTCGGCGGGAATACCCTTCCACCCACCCCTTCTGATGTTCCGAAATCCGTAAATACCTGAATCTGGGCTCGGGTGTTTCCGGATTCGTGACAGCAGAAAATAAATCGAAAGTCCGGGAAAGCCCGGAATCTGGAACGGCCTTGGTCCTGAGGGTTCTGGATTTTAGACGCTGCACCTGTATTGCAATTTACAAAATTTGCATTCATATCTGTGTGTGTTTCCTTGTGTACATTTAGTAAAAGAGAGATTGTGTGCATTGTTGCCCAGATCTGATCGGTCCTTGTTAACCATGTGACTGTCAATGAAAAATGAAAAAATGTAACATCCCCACTGACTCTTGGGAATCCCTGGCCCAAGACAGTGGAGGAGAGGCATCCGAGAAGGCGCCGAACACTTTGAGTTTCTCCGCCGGGAGCACGCGGAAGCCAAGTACAAACAGCGGAAGTAGCGCACGACAAATCAGGCACACCACCCACCCATCCCTCCAACCACCATCTGCCCCACCTGTGACAGTCTATAGATCCCGAATTGGACTCATTAGTCACCTTAGCACTCATATTAGTATGGAAGCAAGTCATCCTTGACTCTCGGGACCTGTGGTTACCAGGGACCAAACCCCAAAGTCACAGCCTAATTCTCATTCTCCGGCCCCAATCTTTTAAAAAAAATATACTTTATTCATATAAAATTTTCACAATACATTAGAAAATAGTTCAGTACCTTGCGGTCAGCAATTCCATACAATTAGTTTGGATGCTGACAGCAGTTCCATACAATGCACTAGCGTGCATTTCATTTCAAGGTACAGTTTAGTACAATCCGTAAATCACATTACATGTAGTACTGTGAAAATAGGGGTATTACATGGAGCAGATAAGAACAGGCTTACATTACATTCCAGGATACATTTCAATACCGATCATGAATCACGTTACATGTAGCACTATGCAGATGAAAGCAGTACACAGAACGGATGAGAATACATTTACATTTCTTTACAAGTTACTGAACAGTGCAGAGACTTTCATTATACATGGCACAAACAGGTGTTGCAATCGCCAGCCTCCCTAACCCTAGCCAGCCCAGTCACTTCCAACCTCCCTGCTCCCACGTGGCCTGAACTACCCATCCCAGCCCCACTTTCCCACATTTCACTTTACACTCACTTCTGCATACAATGGGATAGGTAATATTATTTCTATGGCAATCAGAAGATGGGAGCCCCGGGTCTGGCTCCAGTTGTCTGTGGGAAGTGAGAGAAAAAGGGAAGAGTGACAAAGAGAAAGGAAGAAAGATAAACAAACAAGAAAAGACAGAAAGAATGAGAGAATGATATATAAAGGAAAAAAGCTGTAGTGAATCAGAGGCTTTTGAAGTGAGAGACAAAAAGAGGGAAAGAGAAACAGAGACACAGAAAAAAAGCAAGAAAAAAATGAGAACCATGTGGAAAAGTAAAAAAGGAAGCAAAAAGAATGGAAGATAAGTAGAGGAGGAGACAGAATTAGATAAACTGAGTCTGTTACAGAAAGAGAACGACTTTTTAAACCTGTCAATGAGAAATGCTATGCGAGATCAACAAGAACATTTCAGTTTTTAGTTGCACATGCACCAAATGCCCCTGAGCTACTTGTTGAAAGATAATATAAGACTCATTCGACAGACACAATTGATTACTGCTGCCTGTCGGATCGCAATGTGCTACAAAGGTTCCAGGCCTTCCTCAACTATCATTCTTCACTCTCGCCTGCAATATCTCTTTTAGACTTGTTAAAAAATGTCAATATACTATGGCCCCAAGTTTCCACATGATTTGCGCCTGATTTTTAGGAGCAACTGGTGGAGAACGGACTATCTTAGAAATCGCAATTCTCCACATTTTTTTTTCTGCAGTTCTAGTCAGTTAGAACAGTTTCACTTTGGAACAGAATTTTTTCTTCAAAAGGGGGCGTGTCCGGCCACTGATGCCTGATTTCAAAGTTTCCACAGTGAAAACATACTCCAAACTAACTTAGAATGGAGCAAGTGAAGATTTTTGTAGAACTGAAAAAACCTTGTCTACACATTAAAAAAATCAGGCGCAGGTTACAAATTAGGCGTCCAGAACGAGGTGGGGGGGGGGGGGGAAGGGAAGTCATTAAATTCTACAATAAATCCTTATTTATACTTATATAAATATTATACAGATAAATCCAACCTGAATAAAAATTTATAAGCAAAGAAAAGATTAAATAAACCATCTTCCTACCTGTGTGAAAGTGCTTCAGCCAGGGAGAATGCTGCAGGAAGCCTCACAAAATGAGGCAGCCGTTCGTTCCCGATGGCAGGGGGGGAGGAGGCAGCCGTTCCCGACGGCGGGGGTGGTGGGGGGGGGGAGGGAGTGAGGGCCCGACCGACCGATCGAACGCAGCGGGGAGGGAGGCAGCCGTTCCCGACGGCGGGGGTGGGGGGAAGGAGACAGTGAGAAGGCTGCAGGAAGCCTCACAAGTTGAGGTAGCCATTCCCGACGGCAGGGGTGGGAGGCCATCGGGAAACGGCTGCCTCAACTTTCTGAGGCTTCCTGCAGCCTTCTCACTGCTGCAAGAAGCCTCAGTGCTGATCATGGAAGGGCAATGTGCTTTTATTAAAAAATGTTCAAAAATTAAACAGCTACAAAGAACTACAAAAATGGCCGAGTGCCAATGTTTCCATCACACTGCGCGTGCGCGAACGCTCCAACGCGCACGCTCAGGGTTGCCGGCAGGAAAAAACTAATTTAAATGGTACCCGCCCCCTGCCACTTACAAAATCGGCGCGAGTGGTAGGCTCCGCCCCCCTGGGCGCCACGCCAAGCTGCCATGGAGCTGCAGGGCGCTCCAGAATCGCGCATTTTTTTTTCGGCGCCGTTTTCGGCGCGAAAAACGGGCGCCCAGTTCGGAGGGGCGCCCGTTTTGTAGCGTGTGGAAACTTGGGGCCTATATTTCCAAATGTGTATCCAACACAACATGTAGTCAGATGTTTGCAAAACATTTGTTAATTTTATTGTACTATATTAAACAATAATTCAGCATTGAAATTAATATACAAGACAATGGAATAATTGTACAAGAAGGGTATGCTGGAGCGACAAATCAGTTTGGTTAACTGGTCAATTCAGATGGGATGTTGGAATAAACAGCTTTCAACAGTCGTACTTAAAGATTCCACACTTTGTAGAGCAGAACAGTCTTGCAAGCAATATATTTGGAGTAGATTTATAAAGACTTATTGAAAAAAATTGAACTTAAGCATTTAATCAGTATTGAAGTGACTTGACAAGTTCTTGTGAATCTGCTGACCAACTAAATGCAAACCAAGTTGGGCATTGTTTTTTTTTTAAGAATGTGTTTGCTGAGGCTTTGACACGTGTATATATTATAGTTCAGACCAGGCCCGGAGAATTCCATTCACCAACGAGCCTGGGGCTGAAAACAAAGCAATTCAATAGTCTGCAGATAACATCAGCATGTTTATCACTCCATCTCCAGCCTTTCATTGTCTCTTACTTAGTTTTTCTGTAACATGTACTCCTTTGTAGTCTGTCCAGCTCTTTTTTGCCCCAAGCAATAAACCTGCCATTGACACCAAAAGCTCATATTTTATCATTTTTATGTTTTGCTTTCTTCCAACATCAAGTGACAAGCAATTGTGTAGCAGCCGTTTAATATTATGAGAATTACTCCCACTTTATACTCTTAGGGTTGTAACATTTCTGAGCTTTTTCTTTGGTTTCTCCCTTTCCAAAGATGCTGGCTGTTGCTGCGGTACAGTTCTTCAAGCACAAGCACCTCCAGTACCTCAGTCAAGTGGCCATTTGCTGCTTCAAACAGTTGTGTCGACACTGAAGCCTAGAAATTTGATCACGCTGTGCCCTTTTACAAGCATAAAACAGGCACCTAATTGTAATTTATACACCTGTGAGATGCTCACAAGTTTCTAGAGCAGTTGAGTTGGGAGTGGCTTAGCCAGTCACGTGATGTTCACAAGACTCAATAAAACCCCAGCCAGTTGGGTTTGGGGGATCCACGATGAGGCAAGTGGTTGTGAGTGTGGTGGATGAACTGGTAATGTGCAGTGTGATTGTTAAACCTTTTGTAATAAATCAACTAGTTCTTAATAGCAATGTGTTGCGATGAATTCTTAAGCAAAGAACCCATGAAGCAAATATATTACACGAATGGTCCAATATATTGTAGTTTGCTGAGGTCATCAAGGCACTCTACACCAGGAGGAGCACATACATTACATTCCCAATGGACAGAACGAAGCAGGACGAGATCCCAGGGTCCAAGGGGCCATAAACTGCATTTAGACGAAACTCTCGCTACAGAACTCTCCTTTGGAGTGACCGATGTTGGGAGGCATTATTTGAAGGGTACATATGTAAACCAATGCTCATACATGCAGGATTCTTTGTCTACCTTAATTGATTTGCAGAGATGCTACTAAGCTCCACATTGCAAATTTGTCAATGAGGTATGATGATATCTTTGGTTTGATGTGAAGAATACTCACCATGTATTTCCAGATTTAATGGTGTGATGTGCCACTCACCCTGCTGCTCTGGAGGAGTCCCTGATACCGACTGTCTGGCCAGAGCCCAAATCAACACTGGTCACATGTCCACTGACCAACTACAGACTATCCTGTTTGGGAGAGGGTTGAGTGAGCTCCAAAATAACACAATGGCAACAGGAGGTCGTACAGCACAGCACAGCACAGAAAGAGGCCATTCAGCCCATCGTGCCTATGCCATCTCTTTGAAAGAGCTATGTATTAAGTATGTATTAACCCACTTTTCTGTTCTTTTCCCCGTAGCCCTTCAAATTTTTCCTTTTAAGTATTTATCTAATTCCCTTTTGCAAGTTGCTGTTGAATTTGCATCCACCAGCCTTTCAGGCAGTGCATTCCAGATCGTCACAACCCGCTGCGTAAAGTGCATTCTCCTCATCTCCCCTCTGGCTCTTTTGCCAATTACCTTAAATCCGTGTTATTAACCTCATTAACCTTCTCTGCTCTAAGGAGAACAATCCTCGCTCCTCTAGTCTCTCTATCTATGTGCTGTATCATTATCAATGTTACTTTTCCATGATATCGGTATCTCACTGGAAGAAAAATTAGCTTCCACAAGATAATTTCACTGTCGTCCAGGAAACAGTGAAATTATATTTCTATTTTAGGATGAAATTTACGAGTCACAATGTTCAGTCCCAAATTCAGGAATACACTTGAGAAACAACAAGGGGTCCACAAGCTCCCACGTATTTTTGAACCCTACCTTCCACTGTCCACAGATGCTGCCTGACCTGCTGAGTGTTTCCAGAAGTTTTTGTTTTTAAACTCATCTGCCACCTCTGCACTAACGACAGAGGTCACCTTTCAAGACGAAAGCCTAAGTGTGAACTGTTGCACCCATGTCATGGGCTGGATTTTCGGCCGATTTGCGCTCCATTTAGCGCCTCGGTGGGGCGCAAAAATGATTTTTGGGGGCATGAAATGAGGTGCACAAGACTTTGCGCCTGGGCAGAAACTTAGCCAATGGTTTTGCAGCGGCGCTAAAACTTACCACCCCGCCGCTGTTTTGACCATTGGGATGACGTAAATCATCATGCATTGCTGTGCTAGCACCCCAGGCAGAATTTTCAAGCATTTTGATGAGTTAGAGTCCGCCCGATAACAGCCCAGAAAAACCAAACGGACCCAGGGCTCTCCGGGCGCTAACGGCGCCATATTGAAAGCGAAGGAGAAAATCGCAGTAGTGAGTGATTAAAAGAATTTGGAGAAGAACTCTGTGTTTCTGCATACTTTTGATTGTGAAGTTTATGTGAGTTGCTAGTTTAGAAACATAGAAAATAGGTGCAGGAGTAGGCCATTCGGTCCTTCGAGCCTGCACCGCCATTCAATATGATCATGGCTGATCATGAAACTTCAGTACCCCATTCCTGCTTTCTCGCCATACCCTTTGATCCCTTTAGCCGTAAGGGCCACATCTAACTCCCTTTTAAATATATCTAACGAACTGGCCTCAACAACTTTCTGTGGTAGAGAATTCCACAGGTTCACAATTCTCTAAGTGAAGAAATTTCTCCTCATCTCGGTCCTAAATAGCTTACCCCTTATCCTTAGACTGTGACCCCTGGTTCTGGACTTGCCCAACATTGGGAACATTCTTCCTGCATCTAACCTGTCCAATCCCGTCAGAATTTTATATGCTTCTATGAGATCCCCTCTTATTCTTCTAAATTCCAGTGAATATAAGCCTCGTCGATTCAGTCTTTCTTCATATGTCAGTCCTGCCATCCCGGGAATCAGTCTGGTGAACCTTCGCTGCACTCCCTCAATAGCAAGAATTGTTTTATAAAGGATATTTAAAGACATTTTAGAAGATGGGGGCCATGCTAGGTCAGGAGCCAGTAATTCTGGCTGCTATTGCCACATGCTTTCGAGTTGAAAGAAGGCTTATTGTTGATCATTTGCAATGTAATCAAAGAGGTCGCAGACGTTTGGAGAGGAGGCCTTAACCCCCACGAGTTTACAAGGAACATCGCTCATATCTCCAGCTCTCTGAGGCACAGTGCATTAGAAGGCTGCGATTGGTTGTAATCTACCAAAATTCTCTGGATTCTGGGGCGGTCCCAGCGGATTAGAAAACCACAAATGTAACGCCCCTATTTAAAAAAGGAGGCAGACAAAAAGCAGGAAACTATAGACCAGTTAGCCTAACATCTGTTGTTGGGAAAATGCTGGAGTTCAGTATTAAGGAAGCAGATTTGGAAAAGCATAATTCAATCAAGCAGAGGAAAATCATGTTTGACAAAATTTGCTGGAGTTCTTTGGGGATGTATAAGGGGAAACCAGTGGATGTGGTGTATTTGGATTTCCAGAAGGCATTCGATAAGGTGCCACATAAAAGGTTACTGCACAAGATAAAGGTTCACAGGGTTGGGGGTAATATATTAGCATGGATAGAGGATTGGCTAACTAACAGAAAACAGAGAGTCGGGATAAATGGGTCATTTTCCGGTTGGCAAACAATAATTAGTGGGTTGCTGCAGGGATCAGTGCTGGAGCCTCAACTATTTACTATCTATATTAATGACTTGGATGAATGGACCGAGAGTAATGTAGCCAATTTTCTGATGATACAAAGATAGGTGGGAAAGCAAATTGTGAGGAGGAAACAAAATATCTGCAATGGGATATAGACAGGCTAAGTGAGTGGGCAAAAATTTGGCAGATGGAGAATAATGTGGGAAAATATGAGGTCATCCACTTTGACAGAAAAAATAGAAAAGTAAATTATAATTTCAATGAAGAAAAATTGCAAAGTGCTGCAGTACAAAGGGACCTGGGGGTCCTTGTGCATGAAACACAAAAAGTTAGTATGCAGGTACAGCAAGTAATCAGGAAGGCAAATGGAATGTTGGCCATTATTGTAAGGGGGATAGAGTATAAAAGCAGAGAAGTCTTGCTACAACTTTAGATTGTATTGGTGAGGCCACACCTAGAGTACTGCTTACAGTTTTGGTCTCCGTATTTAAGGAAGGATACACTTGCGTTGGAAGCTGTTCAGAGAAACATAGAAACATAGAAAAATAGGTACAGGAGTAGGCCATTCAGCCCTTCGAGCCTGCACCATCATTCAATAAGATCATGCCTGATCATTCCTTCAGTACCCCTTTCCTGCTTTCTCTCCATACCCCTTGGTCCCTTTAGCCGTAAGGGCCATATCTAACTCCCTATTGAATATATCCAATGAACTGCCATCAACAACTCTCTGCGGCAGGGAATTCCACAGGTTAACAACTCTCTGAGTGAAGAAGTTTCTCCTCATCTCAATCCTAAATGGCCTACCCCTTATCCTAAGACTATGTCCCCTGGTTCTGGACTTCCCCAACATCGGGAACATTCTTCCCGCATCTAACCTGTCCAGTCCCGTCAGAATCTTATATGTTTCGATGAGATCCTCTCTCAGCCTTCTAAACTCCAGTGAATAAAGGCCCAGTTGATCCAGTCTCTCCTCATGTGACAGCCCAGCCATCCCTGGAATCAGTCTGGTGAACCTTCGCTGCACTCCCTCAATAGCAAGAATGTCCTTCCTCAGACTAGGAGACCAAAACTGAACACAATATTCCAGGTGAGGCCTCACCAAGGCCCTGTACAACTGCAGCAATATCTCCCTGCTCCTATACTCAAATCCCCTAACTATGAAGGCCAACATACCATTTGCCTTCTTTACCGCCTGCTGTACCTGCGTGCCCACTTTCAGTGACTGATGAACTATGACACCCAGGTCTCGTTGCACCTCCCCTTTTCCTAGTCTGCTACCATTCAGATAATATTCTGCCTTTGTGTTTTTGCCACCAAAATCGATAACCTCACATTTATCCACATTATACTGCCTCTGCCATGCATTTGCCCACTCACCTAACCTGTCTAAGTCACCCTGCAGCCTCTTAGTGTCCTCCTCACAGCTCACACCGCCACCCAGTTTAGTGTCATCTGCATACTTGGAGATATTACACTCTATTCCTTCATCCAAATCGTTAATGTATATTGTAAATAGCTGGGGTCCCAGCACTGAACCCTGCGGCACTCCACTAGTCACTGCCTGCCATTCTGAAAAGGACCCGTTTATCCCGACTCTCTGCTTCCTGTCTGCCAACCAGTTCCCTATCCACATCAGTATATTACCCCCAATACCATGTGCTTTGATTTTGCACAACAATCTCTTATGCAGGACCTTGTCAAAAGCCTTCTGAAAGTCCAAATACACCACATCCACTGGTTCTCCCTTGTCCACTCTGCTAGTTACATCATCAAAAAATTCCAGAAGATTCGTCAAGCATGATTTCCCTTTCATAAATCCATGCTGACTTGGTCCGATCCTGTCACCGCTTTCCAAATGCACTGCTATTTCGTCCTTCATGATCGATTCGAACATTTTCCCCACTACTGATGTCAAGCTAACCGGTCTATAATTACCCGTTTTCTCTCTCCCTCCTTTTTTAAAAAGTGGTGTTACATTAGCTACCCTCCAGTCCATGGGAACTGATCCAGAGTCGATAGACTATTGGAAAATGATCACCAATGCATCCACTATTTCTCGGGCCACTTCTTTGAGCACTCTGGGATGCAGACCATCACGCCCCGGAGATTTATCGGCCTTCAATCCCATCAATTTCCCAAACACAATTTCCCGCCTAATAAGGATATCCTTCAGTTCCTCCTTCCCACTAAACCCACTATCCCTTAGTACCTTCGGAAGGTTATTTGTATCTTCCTTCGTGAAGACAGAACCGAAGTATTGATTCAATTGGTCTGCCATTTCTTTGTTCCCCATTATAATTTCACCTCAATCCGACTGCAAGGGATCTACGTTTGTCTTTACTAATCTTTTTCTCTTCACATATTTATAGAAGCTTTTGCAGTCAGTTTTTATATTCCCTGCAAGCTTCCGCTCGTACTCTATTTTCTTCCTCTTAATTAAAACCTTCGTCCTCCTCTGTTGAATTCTAAATTTCTCCCAGTCCTCGGGTTTGTTGCTTTTTCTAGCCAATTTATATGCCACTTCCTTGGCTTTAACAGTATCCTTAATTTCCTTTGTTAGCCATGGTTGAACCACCTTCCCAGTTTTATTTTTACTCCAGACAGGGATGTACATTTGCTGAAATTCATCCATGTGATCTTTAAATGTTTGCCATTGCCTATCCACCGTCAACCCTTTTAGTATCATTTGCCAGTCTATTCTAGCCAATTCACGCCTCATACCGTCGAAGTTACCTTTCCTTAAGTTCAGGACCCTAGTTTCCGAATTAACTTTGTCACTCTCCATCTTAATAAGGAATTGTACCATATTATGGTCACTTTTCCCCAAGGGGCCTCGCACAACAAGATTGCTAATTAGTCCCTTCTCATTACACATCACCCAGTCTAGGATGGCCAGCTCCCTGGTTGGTTCCTCGACATATTGGTCTAGAAAACCATTCCTAATACACTCCTCCACCGCATTGCTACCAGTTAGGTTAGCCCAATCAATATGTAGATTAAAGTCACCCATGATTACTGCTGTACCCTTATTGCAAACATCCCTTATTTCTTGTTTGATGCTGTCCCCAACCTCACTACTACTATTTGGTGGTCTATACACAATACCCACTAGCGTTTTCTGCCCTTTGGAATTCCGCAGCTCCACTCATACCGATTCCACATCATCCAGGCTAATGTCCTTCCTTACAATTGCATTGATTTCATCTTTAAACAGCAACGCCACCCCGCCTCCTTTTCCTTTCTGTCTATCCTTCCTAAATGCTGAATACCCTTGGATGTTGAGTTCCCAGCCTTGGTCCCCCTGGAGCCATGTCTCCGTGATGCCAATCACATCCTATCCATTAACTGCTGCCTGCGCAGTTAATTCATCTACCTTATTCCGAATACGCCTCGCATTAAGGCACAGAGCCTTCAAGCTTGTCTTGTTAACACACTTTGCCCCTTTAGAATTTTGCTGTAATGTGGCCCTTTTTATTTTTTGCCTTGGGTTTCTCTGTCCTCCACTTTTACTATTCTCCTTTCTATATTTTGCTTCTGCCTCCTTTTTATTTCCCTCTGTCTCCCTGCATAGGTTCCCACCCCCCTGCCATATTGGTTTAACTCCTCCCCAACAGCACTAGCAAACACTCCCCCTAGGACATTGGTTCCGGTCCTGCCCAGGTGCAGACCGTCTGGTTTGTACTGATCCCACCTCCCCCAGAACTGGTTCCAATGTCCCAGGAATTTGAATCCCTCCCTTCTGCACCACTCCTCAAGCCACGTATTCATCTGAGCTATCCTGCGATTCCTACTCTAACTAGCACGTGGCACTGGTAGCAATCCTGAGATTACTACTTTTGAGGTCCTACTTTTTAATTTAGCTCCTAGCTCCCTAAATTCGTCCTGTAGGACCTCATCCCGTTTTTTACCTATGTCGTTGGTACCTATATGCACCATGACAACTGGCTGTTCACCCTCCCTTTTCAGTATGTCCTGCACCCGCTCCGAGACATCCTTGACCCTTGCACCAGGGAGGCAACATACCATCCTGGAGTCTCGGTTGCGGCCGCAGAAACGCTTATATATTCCCCTTACAATTGAATCCCATGTCACTATTGCTCTCCAACTCTTTTTCCTTCCCTCCTGTGCAGCAGAGCCAGCCATGGTGCCATGAACTTGGCTGCTGCTGCTCCCCGCTGATGAGTCATCCCCCTCAACAGTACTCAAAGCGGTGTATCTGTTTTGCAGGGGGATGACCGCAGGGGATCCCTGCACTACCTTCCTTGCACTGCTCTTCCTGTTGGTCTTCCATCCCCTATCTGGCTGTGTACCCTTTACCTGCGGTCAGACCAACTCACTAAATGTGCGATTCATGTCATTCTCAGCATTGTGTATGCTTCAGAGTGAATCCACCCGCAGCTCCACTTCCGCAACGCGGTTCGTCAGGAGCTGGAGGCAGACGCACTTCCCACACACGTAGTCATCAGGGACACCGGAGGCGCCCTGATTTCCCACATAGTACAGGAGGAGCATAACACATGTCCAAGCTCGCCTGCCATGATTAACCCCTAGATTAACTTAAATTGGCAACAACAGTGATAAAAGTTACTTACTGATATAGAAAAGAAAAAAGAAAAAAGAAAAACTCCTTACCAATCACCAGCCAATCACTTACCCTCTTGGCTGTGACGTCACCTTTCTATTTCTTTCTACTTCTTTTTGCCTTCTCCTTGCAGCTGCACAAGCCACGCCTCTCGCCGACCCCGGACTCGCGCTGCTCCGAGCTCCCGCATCCTCGACTGGCTGCTCGCCTCCCGCAGGCCTTTATAGGCCTCTCGCCGACCCCGGACTCGCGCTGCTCCGAGCTCCCGCATCCTCGACTGGCTGCTCGCCTCCCGCTGGCCTTTATAGGCCTCTCTCCGACCCCGGACTCGCGCTGCTCCGAGCTCCCGCCTCCTCAACTGGCTGCTCGCCTCCCGCAGGCCTTTATAGGCCTCTCTCCGACCCCGGACTCACGCTGCTCCGAGCTCCCGCCTCCTCGACTGGTTGCTCGCCTCCCACTGGCCTTTATAAGCCTCTCTCCGACCCCGGACTCACGCTGCTCCGAGCTCCCGCCTCCTTGGTTGATTCCGGAATCACTCAGTTGATTCCGGAGATGAGGGGGTTGACTTATGAAGATAGGTTGAGTAGGTTGGGCCTATACTCATTGGAGTTCAGAAGAATGAGAGGTGATCTTATCGAAACATATAAGATAATGAGGGGGCTCGACAAGGTGGATGCAGAGAGGATGTTTCCACTCATAGGGGAAACTAAAATTAGGGGACATAGGGGCCGCCCATTTAAAACTGAGATGAGGAGGAATTTCTTCTCTCAGAGGGTTGTAAACCTCTGAAATTCTCTGCCCCAGAGAGTTGTGGAGGCTGGATCATTGAATATATTTAAGGCGGAGATAGACAGATTTTTGAGCGATAAGAGTATAAAGGGTTATGGGGAGCAGGCAGGGAAGTGGAGCTGAGTTCATGATCAGATCATCCATGATCTTATTAAATGTTGGAGCAGGCTCGAGCGACCAGGTGGCCTATTCCTGCTCCTATTTCTTATGTTCTTATGTTCGTATGTTCTTCCAAAAAGAGGTGGTCTCAGAGATATGCCAGTTGCTACAGGCAAACCTACAACCTACAGCGGCAACAGGATTGCACTACCCATCGAGATGAAGGTGACTGTGGCACTTGCTTTCTATGCCTCCGGCTCCTTTCAGGCATCAGCTGGGGACATATGTTCCATCTCTCAGCCGCTACACATTGCTGCATTTGCCTGCTGTACGCACGCAGAATGAACTTCATAAACTTCCCAATGATTAGGGTGACCCAAAATGAGAAGGCTTTAGGTTTTGGACGATTTGCTGGCTTTCCCAAGGAGCCCTTGACTGTACGCACATCACCCTGCAAGCATCTTTACAGAATGCAGAGGTTTTCTGAAACTGAAAGGAATTCCACTCCATGAACATACAGATCGTCTGTGACCATACGCAGCGCATCATGGCAGTCAATGCCCAATTTCCAGGGAGCATCCATGATGCTTTCATCTTGCATGAGAGTAGTGTCTCATGCATGCTCCAACGTCAACCACAAGGCCAGAGCTGGATGCTCAGGGACAAAGGTTACGGCCTCTCCACCTGGCTCATGACCCCCCTCCGGAACCCTCAGACAGAAGCTAAGTATTGCTATAATGAGAGGCATTCTGCCACACGCAACATCATCGAACAGACAATTCGAGTGCTCAAGCAGCGCTTCCGATGCCTGCAATACTCCCCTCAGCAGGTCTCTGAGTTCATTGTGGTGTGCTGTATGCTACACAACTTAGCCATCATGAGGGGACAGGATTTGCCAATGTGGATTGCAGAACCACCTCAGGAGAGGGGATGGGGGTGGGGGGGTGGGGAGGAGGAGGAGGAGCAGGAAGGCGAGGAAGAGGAGCCTGGCGAGGAACCCATGCCACCACCACCACCACAACCACAGGGGAGGAATTGTGGAGATTTTGCCACTGCAAAAGCTTTACGTCGGCAGCTCATAATTGAACACTTTGCTTGAAGAGTGAACGGCACGTTTGACCGTTGCCTCGCCACTCTATCCCACCATGTTGACTATTTACCCTTTTATTCTGCAAATGAGACACTAAACAGGAATGATTAAGGTGAACAAAAAAATGTATTAAACATTGTAACATTGTAAACTTTGTAACCTTAATTGTGAAACTTTAATAAAACAAAATAATTAGCTGCATCCAGTTTGACCATTCAACATCATTATCAGAACATCTGTAACATAACAATACTGCAACATAAAACGTATGATGCATCCAGCATCAACAACATAATCCAGCAACATCATATCCTGCCTCACTATATTTTCCCACTGTCTTTTGCACCCCCTTCCCCTTACCACCCTCCCTTGCCTACTGCTCCTACTCAAAGTGGCAGTAAGGCTGCAAGAGCGCTGCTGTGTTGCGGGGAGAGACAATGGAGACGCACTGGACCAGCTCGTATCGTGGAAGGCCCGGCTTCTGACTGGCTTCGCTTTTTATCGGCGTCGCCAGTCACTGGTGGTTTGGGTGACAACCGATGCTGATGCTTGGTTGCCGACTGAGTGGGGGGGAGACGGAATGCTGTCATCTGGAGGAATGACACCACCTCCCATATCCCTGGAGCCACTCAGTCGCAGATGTGCTGGTCGCTAGCAACCAAAACACCTTGCTGGCCTGCTTCGGAACTGTCACTTCCCCGTGTGACATTGGGGAATGCAGAGAGTATGGTGGCAGGCATGGACTGTATCACCTGCCCAAGCTGAAGCAGAGCCTGTGCCTGTGATGCGCCATATTCTGCTCGGGTTTGCGCCACGCTCTCCGGGACTCCACTGTCACTGCTGGAGGCCACCAGCCTCATGTGGGCATTGATGGCCTTGCAGGTATCATGGCTCGCACTGACAATCTGAGCTTACCTCCGTAATGGTCACTTTCAGACTGTCAATGCCAGTGGGAATCCTCGCCAAGACATCAAGGATCTGACGGCTGATCTGGATGCTCTCCCTGGACATTCCCACCATGGCCAGTTTCACGTCTGCCTGTCTGTCAGCAGACCAACTTTGCCGACTCACCCTCCGGGATTTAACCCCAGCACTGTGTTGCTGCACGCCATTGGTCCCAGGAGCCTCGGATTCCTCGAACCCTGAGAAAGTCATGTCATCCTTAGAGGAGCTGAGTGCTGATGGTGGAACAGGGGTAGATTGATGCTTCCCCAGTGTCGGCTCATCGGTATCCTCCTCCTCCTCCTCTGCCTCCTCCTCCAGACGATGGCCTGGATGTGGAGTGGTCCCTTGAGGGATGCTGCGCCTGTGACTGATCATCTGGAAGTAGAACGCAACAGACGAGTGGTTAGCAGCAGGGTGGGGGGCAGGGCCACATAGGAAGGTCACATAGCACAGGCTCAATTGAAGGACCGCTGCTACTCCATTATATCTAGTCCAGAGATACTGCAGGACATTGCCCCAACCCAGCCCAGGGAGTGTGCAGGACATTGCCCCAACCCTAGTCCAGAGGCACTGCAGGACATTGCCTCAATCTATCCCAAGGAGAGTGCAAGACATTGCCTCAACTCTAGTCCAGGAAGTGTGCAGGACTTACCCTCAGTATCCGAGTGGGGGGGGTCACCGCCCCCCAACAGCAGATGCCCGACCAGTGGCATTGATGAGGCTTGCCACTCTCTTCTCGATGTCAGTGAGTGGCAAGGTCTGAGATGGATCGCTGTCTGTCCACACCTGCTCGCGCCAATTATGAGACTTCTTTGCCTGGGAAGATGAAAATAGGAATGGTTACAAGAGGGTCCATCTGTTCTTGTAGCACAGATAGTCACCAAAGCACTTATACCATACTGTCTAATGTAATAGTCCTCTGGTTAATGGCCTTGGAAGTTGCGCATAGTTCATCAGGAGGACATCGAAGTGGGGAGCAATCTTATGAGATCTCAGAAAGCAATCTTAATAATGTGTAAAGATCATTCATGGCAAATAGGGTGCCGAACTAAGCCTACATATGTGTCATGCATTTTAGGAGGCAACCCACAGAGTGCTGAGAAATACCAACAGCATGAGAACAAATATTGTGTCAGATGTATAATTGAAGTAATGAAGAAGTGCATGAATTAAAATTGTACTCACTCTGACGACCCTTGTCAGATCATTAAACTTCTTGCGGCACTTTGTGCCAGTCCTGACCACAGTGTCTGAGGCAGAAACGTCCTCAGTGATTTCCCTCCAAATCCGCTTAAATATGGATGGCAGTGGTCTAGAACTACCCTGAAGATGTAACTCCTGCCATCTTTCCACAGCCCCCACTGGAGTTTCATTAGCCTCGTGGTTTAATCACCTGGCACACTGTCTGGAATCATCATCCTCCATGATGAAAATCCAAATCTGAAATGTCTGATTCAGCCCCAGTTGTACTGTACATGCGTGCAGCCGTGCCCTGCATTAGCATTTGCGACAGGAGAACAGACCAGAAGCACGGGAAGAAAAAGAAAATTGCGCATGCGCAGAACAGCAGATTCTTTTCAGCCCCGCAACCTTCGGCTCCGGCACACAAAGTCTGTGGTGCAACGCCGGAGTTGACGCTAATGCTCCTCGTGAACTTTCATTTGACGATAGTTCCTCATTCTGGCATTAACGTTAACCTGGCGCTAATTTTTTCGGAAATGGACAAAAATGCGAAGAGCCAAAAACCCAGCCCATGGGGTTTGTTTTGTGCCTCACCTTCTCACCATGATCTTCAGAGTCCTATGCGAGCCTTTCACAAGGCAGATTGCCTCTTGCCTGAAGCCCGTCAGAATCACTTAATTGAAACTGACCATCTCATCTCCAATCTGAAGCTTGCCCATTGCCGCTGCTTTGCTTCCATCCTCAATCTGAAAGTAAATTACTTGAGCTCCTTTGAATTAAATCTATTCTAACGTTGAAGGTGCAAACATCTTTAGATATGTTGGACCAGCCCCCTGTTGTCGCAAACTGATTTGGTGTGCTCGGATTCACGATTTTGAGATGGCTGATTTGTCTGGTATTTCAATTAATTTACCCTAAACAAGATCCCTGATATGATTGTTTCTCTCTGGAGTTTACTTTCTGTGAATAAAATCCAACTTACCAGCAATATAATATAAATTAAACCAAAATTTGTTCCAGGCCAAATTAGTAAAAATCACAGAACATTGCAGTCCCACTATACACTCCTTCCAGCAGTCAAGAAATAACATGAGTGCCAGTGCAGTATTTCTTGGAACTATCACTTCAGATCTTTCAAAATTCCTATCCATGCAAATTCATATCCTGTCTGTATGTACTTTTAGGATCACTAGCCACTATGGCAGACATTTAGAGACCGCATGGATGAACTACAACAATTGTACATTCCTGTCTGGCATAGAAATAAAAAAGGGAAGGTGGCTCAATCATGGCTATCAAGGGAAATCAGGGATAGTATTAAAGCCAAGGAAGTGGCATGCAAATTGGCCAGAAATAGCAGCGAACCTGGGGACTGGGAGAAATTTAGAACTCAGCAGAGGAGGACAAAGGGTTTGATTAGGGCAGGGAAAATGGAGTATGAGAAGAAGCTTGCAGGGAACATTAAGACGGATTGCAAAAGTTTCTATAGATATGTAAAGAGAAAAAGGTTAGTAAAGACAAATGTAGGTCCCCTGCAGTCAGAATCAGGGGAAGTCATAACGGGGAACAAAGAAATGGCGGACCAATTGAACAAGTACTTTGGTTCGGTATTCACGAAGGAGGACACGAACAACCTTCCGGTTATAAAAGGGGTCGGGGGGTCTAGTAAGGAGGAGGAACTGAGGGAAATCCTTATTAGCCGGGAAATTGTGTTGGGGAAATTGATGGGATTGAAGGCCGATAAATCCCCAGGGCCTGATGGACTGCATCCCAGAGTACTTAAGGAGGTGGCCTTGGAAATAGTGGATGCGTTGACAGTCATTTTCCAACATTCCATTGACTCTGGATCAGTTCCTATGGAGTGGAGGGTAGCCAATGTAACCCCACTTTTTAAAAAAGGAGGGAGAGAGAAAACAGGGAATTATAGACCGGTCAGCCTGACATCGGTAGTGGGTAAAATGATGGAATCAATTATTAAGGATGTCATAGCAGTGCATTTGGAAAGAGGTGACATGATAGGTCCAAGTCAGCATGGATTTGTGAAAGGGAAATCATGCTTGACAAATCTTCTGGAATTTTTTGAGGATGTTTCCAGTAGAGTGGATAAGGGAGAACCAGTTGATGTGGTATATTTGGACTTTCAGAAGGCGTTCGACAAGGTCCCACACAAGAGATTGATGTGCAAAGTTAGAGCACATGGGATTGGGGGTAGTGTACTGACATGGATTGAGAACTGATTGTCAGACAGGAAGCAAAGAGTAGGAGTAAATGGGTACTTTTCAGAATGGCAGGCAGTGACTAGTGGGGTACCGCAAGGTTCTGTGCTGGGGCCCCAGCTGTTTACACTGTACATTAATGATTTAGATGAGGGGATTAAATGTAGTATCTCCAAATTTGCGGATGACACTAAGTTGGGTGGCAGTGTGAGCTGCGAGGAGGATGCTGTGAGGCTGCAGAGCGACTTGGATAGGTTAGGTGAGTGGGCAAATGCATGGCAGATGAAGTATAATGTGGATAAATGTGAGGTTATCCACTTTGGTGGTAAAAACAGAGAGACAGACTATTATCTGAATGGTGACAGATTAGGAAAAGGGGAGGTGCAAAGAGACCTGGGTGTCATGGTACATCAGTCATTGAAGGTTGGCATGCAGGTGCAGCAGGCGGTTAAGAAAGCAAATGGCATGTTGGCCTTCATAGCAAGGGGATTTGAGTACAGGGGCAGGGAGGTGTTGCTACAGTTGTACAGGGCATTGGTGAGGCCACACCTGGAGTATTGTGAACAGTTTTGGTCTCCTAACCTGAGGAAGGACATTCTTGCTATTGAGGGAGTGCAGCGAAGGTTCACCAGACTGATTCCCGGGATGGCGGGACTGACCTATCAAGAAAGACTGGATCAACTGGGCTTGTATTCACTGGAGTTCAGAAGAATGAGAGGGGACCTCATAGAAACATATAAAATTCTGACGGGGTTAGACAGGTTAGATGCAGGAAGAATGTTCCCAATGTTGGGGAAGTCCAGAACCAGGGGTCACAGTCTAAGGATAAGGGGTAAGCCATTTAGGACCGAGATGCGGAGGAACTTCTTCACCCAGAGAGTGGTGAACCTGTGGAATTCTCTACCACAGAAAGTTGTTGAGGCCAATTCACTAAATATATTCAAAAAGGAGTTAGATGAGGTCCTTACTGCTAGGGGGATCAAGGGGTATGGCGAGAAAGCAGGAATGGGGTACTGAAGTTGAATGTTCAGCCATGAACTCATTGAATGGCGGTGCAGGCTAGAAGGGCCGAACGGCCTACTCCTGCACCTATTTTCTATGTTTCTATGTTTCTAGATGGCGTCACTGTTGGAGGTCATTGGGCTGCACGCACGTGTGTGCAGCCCAAGTATAAAAGGCCAGCCATTTTGTATATTACTCACTTTGGGCCTTAATAAAGCAGAGCCAAGGTCATACCTCTTGGAGTTAAACAGTACTCAGTCTAACAGTTATTGCATACACAACATTTGGCGACAAGGCAACAAGAACCTTTGCATGCAAAAATGAGCACAATTGGCTTGTTGGAGCGATTTGTGGAAAGAGAAGATTGGACAGACTTTCTGAGCCGTTTGAGCCAGTTCTTCGTGGCCTAAAAAATGGAGGAGGTCGGCGACGCAGATCGGCGCCGGGCGGTGTTCCTCACGGTTTGCGGTCGAAAAATTTATGGTCTGATAAAGAATCTACTCCTGCCTGTGAGTCCAACAGAGAAGACGTATGAATAATTCTGTACAATGGTACAAGACCACCTTAAGGCAGACGAAGGCATCATCATCTCGAGATACAGATTCTACACGCACGTTCGCTCAGAGGGTCAGAATGCAGAAGAATTCATTGCCGACCTGAGACGTCTAGCGGGACCGTGTAAGTTTGGGGCTGTGTTGGCAGCCATGCTGCGGGACTTCTTTGTGATCAGCATCAACCACGAGGTGATCCTGCGTAAACTATTGGCGGTGGAGACATTGGACTTGAACTGGGCCATCACGATCACTCAGTCATGTATGACGACGGATAGAAGTCTAAAGCAGCTGTCAGTGAAAAATCGGAACTCGGCAAGTACTGTAAATATGATTGATTCGGCGTTCGGCAGAGTGGCACATGGCAGGGCCTACCCGACTGCGTACGCAAAATCTGTGGCTGCCCAAAGTCCGCCAGCGGAAATGCATCCAATTTCTCCGTGTTGGCGTTGTGGGGGAAATCACCGGCACCAGCAGTGCTGATTTAAGCAATATTGTTGCAAAGGCAGTCTGAGAATGAAACATAGAAACATAGAATATAGGTGCAGGAGTAAGCAATTCGGCCCTTCGAGCCTACACCACCATTCAATATGATTATGGCTGATCATGCAACTTCAGTATCCCATTCCTGCTTTCTCTCCATACCCTTTGTTCCCTTTAGCCATAAGGGCCACATCTAACTCCTTTTTGAATACGAACTGGCCTCAACAACTTTCTATGGTAGCGAATTCCACAGGTTCACCACTCTCTGAGTGAAGAAGTTTCGCCTCATCTCGGTCCTAAATGGCTTACCCCTTAACCTTAGACTATGTCCATTGGTTCTGGACTTCCGCGACATCGAGAACATTCTTCCTGCATCTAACCTGTCCAATTCCGTCAGAATTTTATATGTTTCTAGGAGATCCCCTCTCATTCTTCTAAATTTCAGTGAATGTAAGCATAGTCGATCCAGTCTTTCTTCATATGTCAGTCCTGCCATCCTGGGAATCAGTCTGGTGAACCTTCGCTGCACTCCCTCAACAGCAAGAATGTCCTTCCTCAGATTAGGAGACCAAAACTGTACACAATATTCAAGGTGTGGCCTCACCAAGGCCCTGTACAACTGCAGTAAGACTTCCCGGCTCCTATACTCAAATCCTCTCGCTATAAAGATCAACATGCCATTTGCCTTCTTCATCGCTTGCTGTACCTGCATACCAACTTTCAATGATAGATGTACCATGACACCCAGGTCTCGTTGAACCTCCCCTTTCCCTAATCTGTCGCCATTCAGATAATATTCTGCCTCCCTGTTTTTGCCACCAAAGTGGATAACCTCACATTTATCTACATTATACTGCATCTGCCATGCATTTGCCCACTCACCTAACCTGTCCAAGTCACCCTGCAGCCTCTTAGCATCCTCCTCACAGCTCACACTGCCATCCAGCTTAGTGTCATCTGCAAACTTGGAGATATTACATTCAATTCCTTTGTCTAAATCATTAATGTATATTGTAAATAGCTGCCTTCCCAGCACTGAACCTTGCGGTACCCCACTAGTCACTGCCTGTCTTTCTGAAAAGGTCCGGTTTATTCCTACTCTTTGCTTCCTGTCTGCCAACCAGTTCTCTATCCACGTCAATACATTACCCCAATATCATGTGCTTTAATTTTGCACAACAATCTCTTGTGCGGGACCTTGTCAAAAGCCTTTTGAAAGTCCAAATACACCACATTTACTGGTTCTCCCTTGTCCACTCTACTAGTTACATTCTCAAAAAATTCTAGATTTGTCAAGCATGATTTCCCTTTCATAAATCCATGCTGACTTGGACCGATCCCGTCACTGCTTTCCAAAAGTGCTGCTATTACGTCTTTAATAATTGATTCCAACATTTTCTACCTAAATTAAGCACCATATTAGAACCACTGCACATGCTGCTAAGAAAAGGCGACAACTGGGTGTGGGGTGCACCTCAAGACAGAGCTTTTGAGAAAGCCGCTAACCTGCTTTGCTCTAACAAGCTGCTGGTACATTATGACCCAGGTAAACGTTTAGTATTGGCCTGTGATGCTTTGTCATATGGAATTGGTTACGTACTCCAACAAGTTAATGAGTTGGATAAACTTCAACCAGTCGCGTATGCTTCAAAAAGTTTGTCTAAAGTGGAAAGAGCCGACAGCATGGTAGAGAAAGAAGCACGAGCCTATGGGGTTAAAAAGATTCATCAGTATCTGTTTGGTCTTCGGTTTGAACTGGAGACAGATCACAAGCTGCTCATTTCACTGTTGTCTGAAAACAAAGGTATCAATACCAGTGCTTCATCCCACATCTAGAGGTGGGCGCTGACATTATCCACTTATGATTATGTCATTCGCCGTAGACCTGGCACTGAGAATTGTGCCGATGCTTGGAGCCGTCTTCCACCAGAGGTGGAAGCGACACAACCGGTGGACCTATTGTTAGTTATGGATGCTTTTGAGAGTGAAGGAATCCCTGTCATGGCTCAACAAGTTAAGACCTGGACCAGCCAGGACCCGATTTTATCGGTGGTGACGAGTTGCATTCTCAAAGGTGATTGGTCTGCCATACCCAAGCAAATGTGTGAGGAGATCAAACCTTACATTCGTCGCAAAGACGAACTGTCTATTCAGTTAGATTGTATACTGTGGGGCAATCGTATTGTTATGCCCAAGAAAAGGAGAGAGAAATTCGTACGTGAGCTACATAGCACACATCCCGGCATTGTAATGATGAAAGCCATCACTAGGTTTCATGTATGGTGGCCAGGAATTGACTCTGAGCTGGAATCATGTGTGCATCAGCTAGCAAAGCACCAGCGGAATCGCCGCTGAGTCTGTGGTCGTGGACGTCCAAACCATGGTCCAGGATCCACATGGACTTTGCAGGTCCCTTCCTGGGGAAGATGTTTTTAGTTGTGGTGGATGCATATTCGAAGTGGATAGAGTGTATAATCATGTCATCCAGCACATCCACAGCTGCCATTGAGAATCTCAGTGTCATGTTCGCGACACATGGTCTGCCTGACATCATTGTTAGCAACAACGGATCGTGCTTCACCAGTCAGGAGTTTCAAGAGTTCATGAAACTCAATGGTATCAAACATGTAAGGTCAGCACCGTTCAAACCTGCATCCAATGGGCAAGCAGAACGTGCTGTCCAAATCATAAAGCAGAATATGAAGCGAGTAACCCAAGGGTCACTGCAGACCCGGCTGTCATACATTCTGCTTAGTTACAGGACAAGACCACACATGCTTACCGGGGTCTCGCCTGCTTAACTAATGATGAAGAGAGGTCTTAAGACCAAGCTATCTCTTGTACACCCTGACTTGAATAATCATGTTGAATATAGAAGTCAAAGTCAGCAAGGGTATCACGATCCCGCAGCTGCGTCACGCGATATTTCTGTAAATGATCCTGTATATGTTCTGAATTATGGTCAGGATCCCAAGTGGATCGCTGGTACCGTCATGGCCAAGGAGGGCAACAGAGTATTTATTGTCAAGCTCAAAAATGGGCAAACATGCAGGAAACATATGGATCAGACAAAGCTGCGACACACAGATGAGCCGGAACAGTCGGAGGAAGAGACAATCGATGACCAATCAATCTATCCCCAGTCATCAGAGGACTCAGTGGTCATCAGTGAATCGGGACTTTCAATCACTGACATGTTCGATGAAAATGGACTTTCAATCCCTGACATGGCCATTGCCACTCCCACCAGGTCAGCCACCCAGCCACCAATCACAACACTCACCCAAGGCTGGAGTTGAACTGAGACGGTCAACCCGGGAGCGTAAAACACCAGACCATCTCAATTTGTAAAAGACTGTGTTAATATCTCAGAGCGGGGGTATTGTCATGTATATACTTTTGGAATCACTAGCCACTAGATGGCGTCACTGTTGGACGCCATTGGGCTGCACGCAAGTGTGTGCAGCCCAAGTATAAAATGTCAGCCATTTTGTATATTTGTCACTTTGGGCCTTAGTAAAGCAGACTCTCAAATCCTCCTGTCTTCCACCCTATCACAGAACTTCCCTTTTGTTCTTTCCTCCCCTCCCCCTTTCAGTTCTCTTTAAGAATCTGTTCATTTCGAACATTCGCCAGTTCTAACGAAGGGTCATCGATCCAAAACGTTAACTCTCTTTCTCTCCACAGATGCTGCCTGACCTGCTGAGATTTCCAGCATTTTCTGTTTTTATATATGAGGTTTTACCTACCTGCATTGATTATATTGCTTAGATAATATTTTTTGTAAAATAATTGAGTTATAAAGGGCCCAAAATTCAACAACTTACCACCCACTAATGCCCACTACCATCCAATTACCGCCCAAAAAAACAAGTTTCGTTAAAAAAAAACACATTTACCACCCAGATACCACCTGGCGGTAAATTCGTCAGTCATTATACCACCAGGAGGTATTCAATACTGTTCGCCCGTATATTACCGCCCAAATAACGTCCAAAATGGAAGTTTACCACTGGACCTTAATACCATCCTTAAAAAGCAGGCCTTACTGGATCTTAAGTGGATCTTAAGTGGGCCACAGAGCTGCCAGGTATAATTGTTTCATAGAAGTGTGGCATGTTTAATATTACACAGATCTTTATAGTTCTCCACAGTTTGATGTATTTTTAAATGGATTGGTTTTCTAGTATTTTCTAGTGCTAGCCACTAATGCAGTTTGAATAGCAATATAACTGGAAATTGTGTGTGTGTTCACTAGAGTGATCTTATTTTATAAATGGTCTAATAAAGCCTTATTTACGCCTTTATTAATGAACTATAATAAAAATTTTATTAGTCTCTCTCACCCCGCAGTCTCTCTCACCCCCCAGTCTCTCCCCCCCTCCTACATTGATCTCTCTCTATCCCCTCCCTGTAGCAATTTCTTCCTTCCCCCCGCCCCAAAGTGATCTCTCTCTCCCCACCTTCCCCCCCCACAGTGATCTCTCTCTCTCCCCCCCCCCCCCGTCCCCGCCCCACAGTGATCTCTCTCTCCCCACCTTCCCCCCCCACAGTGATCTCTCTCTCCCCCCCCCCCCGTCCCCGCCCCACAGTGATCTCTAGCCTCTCGTTGGTGCGTCTTGGGGTGGGGGGCAGCGAAGTTTGACAGCTGCGCGCGTGTGCGCACAGCTCGGGAGCCAATAATTTCCTATGGACTGGAGGGTAGCTAATGTAACACCACTTTTTAAAAAAGAAGGGAGAGAGAAAATGGGTAATTATAGACCAGTTAGCCTGACATCAGTAGTGGGGAAAATGTTGGAATCAATCATTAAGGATAAAATAGCAGCGCATTTGGAAAGCAGTGACAGGATCGGTCCAAGTCAGCATGGATTTATGAAAGGGAAATCATGCTTGACGAATTTTCTGGAATTTTTTGAGGATGTAACTAGCAGAGTGGACAAGGGAGAACCAGTGGATGTGGTGTATTTGGACTTTCAAAAGACTTTTGACAAAGTCCTGCACAAGAGATTGGTGTGCAAAATCAAAGAGCATGGTATTGGGGATAATGTACTGACGTGGACAGAGAACTGGTTGGCAGAAAAGAAGCAGAGAGTCGGGATAAACGGGTCCTTTTCAGAATGGCAGGCAGTGACTAGTGGAGTGCCACAGGGCTCAGTGCTGGGACCCCAGCTCTTTACAATATACATTAACGATTTGGATAAAGGAATTGAGTGTAATATCTCCAAGTTTGCAGATGACACTAAACTGGGTGGCGGTGTGAGCTGTGAGGAGGACGCTAAGAGGCTGCAGGGTGACTTGGACAGGTTAGGTGAGTGGGCAAATGCATGGCAGATGCAGTATAATGTGGATAAATGTGAGGTTATCCATTTTGGGGGCAAAAACACGAAGGCAGAATATTATCTGAATGGTGGCAGATTAGGAAAAGGGGACATACAACGAGACCTGGGTGTCATGGTTCATCAGTCATTGAAGGTTGGCATGCAGGTACAGCAGGCGGTGAAGAAGGCAAATGGTATGTTGGCCTTCATAGCTAGGGGATTTGAGTATAGGAGCAGGGATGTCTTACTGCAGTTGTACAGGGCCTTAGTGAGGCCTCACCTGGAATATTGTGTTCAGTTTTGGTCTCCTAACCTGAAGAAGGATGTTCTTGTTATTGAGGGAGTGCAGCGAAGGTTCACCAGACTAATTCCAGGGATGGCTGGACTGTCATATGAGGAGAGACTGGATCAACTGGGCCTTTAATCATTGGAGTTTAGAAGGATGAGAGGGGATCTCATAGAAACGTATAAGATTCTGACGGGACTGGACAGGTTAGATGCGGGAAGAATGTTCCCGATGTTGGGGAAGTCCAGAACCAGGGGACATAGTCTTAGGATAAGGGGTAGGTCATTTCGGACTGAGATGAGGAGAAACTTCTTTACTCAGAGAGTTGTTAACCTGTGGAATTCCCTGCCGCAGAGAGTTGTTGATACCATTCAATAGGGAGTTAGATATGGCCCTTATGGCTAAAGGGATCAGAGGGTATGAAGAGAAAACAGGAAAGGGGTACTGAGGGAATGATCAGCCATGATCTTATTGAATGGCGGTGCAGGCTCGAAGGGCCGAATGGCCTACTCCTGCACCTATTTTCTATGTTTCTATCTTTTTATGTTTCTATTCCTGAGTCAGAAGGCCTCCTCCGCCCGCCATGCCCGCTACACTCTGCTCCTGCCGAGAAAAGAGGGATGAATCTCCCGCCCACTCGGCCCCAGCGGTACTAGCCGGTAAAAAAGCAAGCACCGCCCAGGTACCGCCGAAAAACGGGCGAGACTTAGCTTTTCTGCCTCATAGTTTTTCACCATCTGAATCTGAACTCTTGATTAATTACATTGGGTTCTGGAAACACTGAATCTTTCCAGCAGATCACTAAAGGTAGGGTCAACATCTCTGGTTGGATGTATTCCTGCAGGTTTTACCACATGACCTCCCACCTCCAACCACTCAGCCCTGTAAAACAACCTTTTCCCCGTTTCTAATATTATTATAACTAATTGTGGTGTATGTAGGAACTTTTAGTAATGACTCCACAAGGCAGGGTATGGTGTTTTGACTGTGCAGACCTGCAGTCTTTTATTAGCAGCTCCTGAGTGCTGACAACAAGCTGTGTGTTCCTTTTTATACTGGGTTACCTGCTGTGTGCAGGCAAACCCTGGGACTCCAGCAACAGCACCCTGCACCAGTAAGGTGTGTACAGTACAAGGGTACATTCAATGTTGCAAGACAGTGTTACAGACATCACATAGTGAACAGGCATGCCTACACAACACTAATAAACAAAAGTGTTCAAAGAAAATGAAAAAAGCACAATGTTTTTGATGCCCCTATCATTTTTCTCTCGGGTTGCTCGCAGATGTGTCCAAGAAATTAATCTTTAATTCCCGGAGACTAAGGGCAATCCAAATCTGAGGGGATTGTTACATAGCAGCTGGAGGGAGTTTTAAAAAAAAGCTGCTCCCTGACAACGGAGGCAGTACAAGCCTGGAGCAGCTGGAGGGAGTTTTGAGCCTGGAGCCATAACAGGTCCTGTCAAGGGGACAAAATGAGAAATAAACAGTAATGACATTATGACGTCACAAGGATGGAGGGCAGTGATTAGTTCTTCCATATTAATTGAATCACTGGACAGGGAATGAATTTTAAAGAAAGCTAAAAAAACAATTTAATTTGTTTCAATTGTTGATTTTCTAATTTTAACTTAATTTATAATTATTGTATATATTATTTAATTCTGTTTAATTATAATTAACCTTTATTATACTAATTTTATTATTGTATACTCCACTTTGTATTATTTACAATGTAATTTGAATTTTTCTTTTTCGTTTTTTTTCTCCTGTGTCTATCTGTGTGCACATTTTGGCTGCCGCTTCAGACCTCTTTTACACTTTCTTCTCCCGCTTTTTCTTTCTTTCCCTCCCTGGTCAATTTCTAACATGTCGTAAGACTGTTGTGAGGCCCTATATAAATAAAAGTTATTATTATTATTATAGAATTACATAGAATTTGCAGCACAGAAACAGGTTTATGCTCCACACAAACCTCCTCCCACACTGTTTCATCTAACCCTATCAACATAACCTCTATTCCTTTCTCCCTCATGTACTTATCTCGTTTCCCCTTTGAGACAATTTAAGTAGAGTCAAAGACCGATTTCAAGCACAGCTTCCCTTTTCAGATATAAGGGGCAACGTATTAGAAAATAAAACCTGTGGAGTCGCCAGCTTTAACAGTGCTCAATTCGCATGGAGGGGACTATAGCTGCAGATGGGGTTTCATGGTAAATTACATGGTTTGTCACTGTATGTGTAGCAACAGGTACCTCTAAATCAGATAAGCCTTTCTGTATGGGTTCTTAAATGGAAATCTAGCTCTTTTAAGCAATTCCTTCAGGAATTGTCATTGAGGATCCATTTTTATATTGCTGTTGAAAGTTTAAAATGATTTCCTCAGTCTATCCCTTCCATTGTCCATGCTGGTGTAAAAGACAATGTTACCAAAAAAAACACCTCACTTAACAGTCATTGAACTCTCCAGAGCTCTATAACTGTGCAAAATCATGGTTATACAGACAGGTTATACAAACTGGACCATAGTTGAGATATTCAGCCTTTCTACAATCTGTGCACTGTGAAAGTTATGCAATGTAGCGTTTAGATATTACTGTGAGCAGACCTACAACAGTAGATATCCCTACTGAGATTTTATGGTCTCATCCTGCATTGTTTTTTGGCGGATTTAGGATGAATGGGGCTGGATAATTACTCAATGCTCTGCTGCATCCCTGTTTCTGTGCACTTTCCCTCCCCCAGGTGTTGGTTCTGTCACACGTGGGCAGGTGTATGAAAAGAGTACGCACATTGGAGGCCTGAACTGTGCTTTGTTCCTACCAGTTGCGTTGTTTGAACAGTGGACTCAAGTGCTGCCTATTCGACCCATATATCTAGTGCTCAATGGTCATTAAGGCGAAAATATGGTTTGGTTAGCCAGGACTTATGGAGTCACTCTCAGTTTTGCCCTCCACAGGACCTCCCACTCTGAAAAAAACTATAAGCATTCAGAAATGTGACCCATTTGACCGACAACGCAGAGGTTGCCAGTACCCTTACATGCAGCAAAATTCTACTCCTCGTTCAGCAGGATTCTCTGGCAGAGGCTAATGAACCCACCCCCTGTCTTTAAATGGCCTTAAGGCAGAAAGTTTGGCTGGCGTCTGGGACAACTCCATAGCAAGCGTTAGACATGCCGGCCAGAAAATCTCGGCCCCCATTTTAGTAAGTTCTTAAAGTAAGATCTATGGGAGAACAAAAGTGAAGTTTGATGTTCTGAGATTGATCATCATCCACACATTTATTGGGTAAGATTGGGCACGAAACAAGAATGTAAACGGAAAATGCTGGAAATACTCAGCAGGTCAGGCAGCATCTGTGGTTAGAGAAATTGAGTTAGCGCTGCAGGTCGATGACTTTTCTGAAACATGACTAAGTGGATGGAAAAATAAAATCACTCCAGTGTTATGCCTTTTTAAAAAGTTCTTGGGTGTAGTAGTTCTGAAAGTAAAACATGTTCCAATGAAAACCGAAGCAAATAACCTTTATTCAGCTAGGAAACAATAGCTCATCAGTTGTTTCCAATTAATTTAATATTATATCACTCACTGTTTAAATGGTTCTCAATACAGCAGTAGTGGAAGGGTCCCCTGATACAGCAGAGACAATTGCACTCCTTAATTGTCATAAACTATAATTATTTTGTCACCGGTATTTCAAAAAGAAATGCCGGATTCTTTTTGAAATTTTAACTTGGCCTTGCATTCACTTTTCTGCTATCGAATCATGTAACATACCACGGCTGATGAATAATATTTTGATGTTAAAACAGGAAATTATAAAGCAGATTCTATTCCGATCAATATATATTCTGATCCACTCCAGTGTGGACTGAATCCTTTCCTGCACACAGTGCTGTTGAATTTATATTAACTACTTCCCCTAACTAATTTCATTGGATGCTGCTACCCACTCTTTCAAACCAATAAAAGAACAAACAATGTCAAAAATCTGAGGAATCGTCAGCAACTCCTTAGAAACATTTCCTCTTCCAGGAATTTACAGCCCCCAATTCCAAATGCCAAATTGCTGTGTGCTGTAAAACAGGATCCCTGCTGCAGTGGGACCACTCCCAGTAGCCTTTCAATGGCACTTTGTCTAACTTTCACAATAAACAAGACTTTGGAGGCTGAATACCTCAATATACTGCATTGACGCCTTAGTGCAGTTCTTTGATGGGTTGATCTAAGGTTTTGAGTGAGTAATTCCAGCTATGACTTTGCTTGGACATGAACAAAGTGAGGGAGCCGTTCATGATAAATTCTGCAATATATGTACTTATAAAAAAAGACAAAAGGATTTCTCTGGCAATTTACAGATCACCTCAATTTATCTGCCTTGTTCGACTGCCATTGTATTTTCAATATGAGAAGTTGGATTTTGTATATTAATAAACTATTTCCATTACTTAAATAAAAAGTGAGAGTATGAGACTTCCACATCCGCCATTTAGTTTTTCTTCAGCTTTTTATGTTCTTTGTCATTTAAGCATTTTCTTTTTGATGAATGAGACCATCTTTTCCCTTTTATGGAATGATTAGATCTTGTGCTCTCAAGTAAGATATTTATCATTATCATTGATGATGATAAAGGGACTCTGTGGCTATATTATCTTTTTGGTGTGAAAAGATAAATATGTGTTAGCAGTGGTGCAATCTAAGCAGAAACAGAATATTCCTCTGTGATTGTCACAGCACTAAGGATTCTTTCTGTCCAAAAATTAAAAAATTACAGACTTGTTAAAGGTCAGTCATGAGAAACGTGTGCAGAATGATACGGGGAGGGGGAGAATACTGGAATATTAAAGAAATTAGCATGAGCTCTAGATTAGAACAAGCAATAGTCTTGCAATGGAAGGCAAGATTTAGCAATATCAATCCAGCACTCTGACAGCAATGAATGAGATTCGTTTTCTGCTCCACTCCAGGGTGCAGCAATCATTTGTGGTATCTCATACTGCAGCAGAACTAGGAGAAAAGGATGTAGGAGGTGAATGAAACACAAAACAAACTACCCTAGGCAGTGAGTCTAACACACCAGAATCTGCTACCTGGGCATGATGGAGGTTCACTGTGGATTCTACCTGAACCAACCTTCCCTCGGTTGATGTGGTGGGAAGGCTTGTGTGATCCTATGATCCTGAGAGCCATGCTGGCAGAAGGATAACTCCTGGTAGGGCCACCCAAGCCAAACAGATCGAAAGGTAGGAGCCAGACTAAAGGCAGTTCCACCAGTTTTCCTGGCAGCGGGTTATGAGTTAGGCTGACACCTTGTATCGAAACAATGCAAAGATAAAATGAGTCTGTTACAGACTTACAAATATAAACTGTGGAAAACCAGGACTGGCTGGATGTAAGGCAAGATGATACTTCGATTAGAGTCAAATATCTTGCTCTGGGCTGACGGCAGTGGAAGAAAAGGGTTGCCTCATGTGCCAATAGACACAGGAGCCCCCAACTAGTTAACTAACTAACTAACTAACTACCAAAACTTACCGGTGACAATATTCTGGCACCAAGAATAGATAGAACTGGGGTTTTGATTTAGGAGTATCATTTGGACAACGTTCCAGTGTGTAGTAATTTGGATTTTGCGTGTATTGCTGAGCTGATTTTTTAACTTTTATTTACTGTAATGTTAAATTCAGCACCTTGTTCCTCAACACTAATCCATCAGCCTGAAACCAGGCTGGCTACTATGGTGATTTAAAGTGTTAATTTGCTATCATGGCATACAATCTGAAGCATTTCACAGCATTGAGAGAACACGACTCCATTTTAACACCTGAGAATCTAGGTATCATTCGTTACATTCGCACAAGGTGCTTAGCTAAGGCATACGCTGAGGAGCCTTTGCTCACTCATCAAAGGGAGGTAACAGTTCGGTGAACTAACCCTTCCCCATCTCCTAGACTTAAGACAGGGAACAGGGAGTCTCCTTTTCTCTATCTTTCTCTCTGTCCATCGCTCTCCGTGTCTATCTCCCTCTCTGTGTCACCCTCTATATCCCTCTCACAGCAGATGAGTGGCTGTCAGGCAGCAGCAGGAAATTATCTGCATTTTCAAAGGCCTAAACCTGGTAGCTTTGAATAGCTTAGCTGGAGAAATTAGTCCATATTTATAGTTAGCTGCATCTTTATTATTTCCATAACTGGAGCGTTGGAAAATTGATTGCTCTTGTTTAAAAAACTGAGTACTGTTCATTCACCCTCCATCATGTTGTGGCACTACCATTGTGTTAAATGGGATAGATTAAGAACAGACTAGTAACTGAAAACTGGGCAGTCAGCAGCAGCGAATTGTATACCACACAATCTGAAACCTCATGGCCTGGCATATCCCTTAGTCCTCCATCACTATCAAACCAGATGACCAACACTGGCTCAATAAGTAGTGTAGAAGAGCATGTCAGTAGCAGCACCAGGTGTAACTGAAAAATGAGATGCCAACCTGCTGAAGCTATAACACAGGACCACATGCATGCTAAACAGTGGATACAGCACGCTATAGACAGAGCTAAGTCATCCCACAAACAGATAAGGTCAAAGCTCTGTAGTCATGCCACAGCCAGTCACAAATGGTGGTGGGTAATTAAGCAACTAACGCGAGGAGAAAGCTCCATGTACATCGCCATTCTCAACAATGGTGGAGCCCAACACGTGAGTGCAAAAGACAAGGGGCAGGATTTTCGGTTTGTCGCCACCTCTGTTTTTGCCCCAGAGCGGCGATAATGGTGGACAGCCAGCTTCCAACACCCCGCCGGGACATTTGGTGCCGGGTTTGCGGGGGAGCGAAGCAGTACCACCCGGGAGAGATGAGTCGGTGTGGTTGTGACACCGTCTCAATATTTGTTTCGCGTTTGATCCGTAGCGCCCCATAGCGCACCCTAGTGGGACCGCCTGTGAAAGCCACAGTGAGTGAAGTAATGTTGACCTGAGATAAGTGGGATTGTTTCATATTTTGATATTTTTGTGATTTATGTTGATGTAGCGTCAGTAATGTATTGGGAATGTTTTTGGTGGTTTTTTTTTCAGATTTTTTTCCCACAGAAGCCTCTCTTTGGGTGCTCCGAGCCTGGCTGTTTAGCTCAGGATTTTCAGCCTAGCGCCCTAAAAGAGGTGTGGGACACCTCCCTTAGCACTCCGCTCCGCACCCAGCTGGTGAATTTAGCAGCTGGAGACGCAAACCATTTCCCGGCATAAAATTTACCGCTCCGCCTGGATTAGCGCAACAGAGGCGCAACAGAATTTTCACTCCATGGTATTTGCAACCTGAGGTCCCCATTGTATTTTATAGTTTCTTGAACACTCTTAGTTCAACTTATCTCTATTTATTTGGGAGATCTCAGACAACCATGTGGAGCTTAAGATGGCATTCCTTCACAGACCCTCTCTCTCAATACAGCTCCCTCTACCTCCTAGCTAGAGGGTGCTATACATTATATTGATATCTCCAAGCTAGAGGGAGCTATACATTATCTCATTATACCTTTCCTTTCATAAGAAACAAAAATGAATTAAAGTTAGCTTCCACAAACAACAACAAAACTCTTGTCTTATTAATTTTTTATCCAAGTGTCCAGTGTCCATGATTTCTTATTTCTGTGCATAGTGCTCCACGTATTTTGGTGTTGTGTGGATTCTGTTGCTTCGCCTCAAACTGGTTGTTTCAGTGGTGTTCTGTGCACTGATCGCTTTAGTCGCTTTATCAGTGCTCTGAGGGGAAATATCAGGCAACATATCCCTCTTTTCACATGTTGTCGTTGAAATGCTGTTTTCCGTATTAGTTGGCTGTGTAGTCAGCAGATCGTCTGTGGGTGTCACTGAGATCTCTGGAGTTTTGATGAATGTCTCAGCACTCTTTCTCAGATGTTTCCTATTTCTGTGATATTCAGCCATCTTCTGTAATGATCTGATATGAACGAATTCCGACATGTTTCTGAACTTGAGATTTTTGACATTTTGCTTTCTAGCATTTGTTTGAGTCTCACTGATTCTCCTTCCTGCATTATAGGAAGTGCTGTAGCACCTCTGTTGTAGTAGTGTGCTTGTTTGGCATGGGTCCTTTCTTTGTTGACGATGACGTCGTGTATGAGTCTTGGTTTGAGTCGTTCATTTGCGATTGGGATGTTTGTCTTTGTGCGACGATCGAGTTGTGCTGGCGAACTATCAAGGCCTTCAGTTGGTGCATGTCGTCAGCTGAAAAGGTTCATGTAGAAGTCACCACAGTCTTTCTTTGTCTTCTTGATTAACCGCTTTGCGAGCTTAACCGTGTTCTCAACCTTTCCGTTGCTTTGTGGATATTCTGATGATTTTGTTGAGATTGAGTAGACTGGGTCTTTACTCGTTGGAGTTCAGAAGGGTGAGGGGTGATCTTATAGAAACATTTAAAATAATGAAAGGAATAGACAAGATAGAGGCAGAGAGGTTGTTTCCACTGGTCGGGGAGACTAGAACTAGGGGGCACAGCCTCAAAATACGGGGGAGCCAATTTAAAATCGAGTTGAGAAGGAATTTCTTCTCCCAGAGGGTTGTGAATCTGTGAAATTCTCTGACCCAAAGAAGCAGTTGAGGCTAGCTCATTGAATGTATTCAAATCACAGATAGATAGATTTTTAACCAATAAGGGAATTAAGGGTTATGGGGAGCGGGCGGGTAAGTGGAGCAGAGTCCACGGCCAGATCAGCCATGATCTTGTTGAATGGCGGAGCACGTTCGAGGGGCTAGATGGCCTACTCCTGTTCCTAATTCTTATGTTCTTATGTTGCGTGATCGAATCCATATTCTGTGGCAAAGTTTGTGAACTGTTGTGAGTTGATGGGAGGTCCATTGTCGGATTGAACCTTGTCTGGAATACCGTGCTTAGAGAAGTGTTTCTTGAGATGTTTGATGATGATAGTGACATCTTTCTTTCCATGCAGATTGTCTATCTCGAAATAGTCCGAGTAGTAGTCCACTGTGCATAAGTAGTCATTGCCATCGAGTGTGAATATGTCACAACCAATCTTTTCCCATGGTCTCTGAGGGAGGTCGTGACTTATCAATGGTTCTTTTGGTTGGCTCGATTGATAGGCGTTACATGATTCACACTTTGAAACAGAGGGGGCGAAATTGATCGTCCATCCATTTCTCTGCGGTATGCCGGTGGTATGTCGTTTCATACCACTGGGGTGGAGTGTGCGTGATTTTCGTCACTTTTTTCTCAGCGGTATGCCGAGCAGAGTGCAGCGGCGGAGCGGAGGGCAGCTGGCAGTGTGCGGGTGGTGAGTTCTTTACAGGTATCTTCGGGTCCTGAGTTGTGTGCACGTGCATGCTGCTGAGAAGCTTTGTTCCCCGAGAGGCACAGATGAGAATCCACAGAGACTGCCGGCCTGAGAGCAATGTGCAGGTATGTGGGGGTGGCAGCGGGAGGGAGGAGGGGAATTGCTGCTGTGGGGGAGATACCTGTGAAGCGGGAATCACTGCTGTGGGAGGAGATCGCTGCTTGAGAGGAGATCACTTCTTGGGGGGATTGATTCTTGAGGGGGATCGATTCTTGGGAGGATCGATTCTTGGGAGGAGATCGCTGTGGGGGGGCAGGGGAACAGATTGCTTTGAGGGGGTAGAGACTGGGGGGTAAGAGAGATGGGGGGTGAAAGATAAAACATTTTTTACAGATAAAGATGCATACTGCCAACTGAAGATCGACTTAAAACCACCTTTTCCAGGACGGTCTGCAGGGTCGACGGTACGTCGGTGGTAAGTGATCAATTTGGCAATTTTGGGCGGTATGTCGTCAGTGTGCATGGGCAGACGGTATGCATACGCCGGCTTTAGTGCTTTTTTTATTTTTCAAGATCGCTGGAATATCACCCATTTAAAAGAATACTAGTTTCGCCTTTTTAATTTGGGCAATAGCCTTAGCGATGTGAAATGGGCCATAACGATGTATTTAGTCGTGCAAGGCTGGCATCCATAGCAACGGCCGTTCTGTGCATGCACGGTTTTTTTCAGGCGATTCGGGTGGTCAGGGGTCATCTGCGCATGCTCAGGGGCCAAAGAGAGGGAGAGAGGGAAGGAAGCTTTTCAACGAGGGTGGATTTTGAAGGAGTGCTGAATGTAACATGATGGAGATGCTCCAGGAGGATTTGGGAGAGATTCTGCAGGAGGTTGCAGGGAGAAGGAGGGCGAAAGCCTTTTCAGATGAGGCTAATGAGGCCTTAATCAACAAGGTGGAGAGTCGGTGGGACCAATTTACCCGGGGTTGGTGTGGGAAACCTCCACCCCGGATTTATCAAAAAATATGGGTGGATATCGCCGCTCTGATTTCATCGATGGCCCATGATATGCATGAGGAAGATCAGTGTCGCAAACGCCTGAACAGTCTTGTCGCATCGGCAAGAGTAAGTATTAAATTATTACATTTTAAATTGTAATGATGCACTGACTCACTGATTAGAATGTAAATCTGTAGGATTGTAATTAAGCTGGGTAATCTTGGGTAGCTTTCCTGCTAAGATTTGGACTGGGGTCGGAACCTGCGCCCTTTAATTCTAATTTTGCTGATGCCTTAAATTTAATCGACAGTATTAATTATTATTTAAAGGCTTTGATCGAAAATTGGGGCCAAAGGAATGACTGGAAACAGACAGACTGCAAACATTCGACATTTCTACCACTTTAGTTTAGATGGAGAATTATTAAATTATATCGCTGCTTGTGTGCTGTGAGCAACTCTTTAACTTGGGCATTGTCTCCTAGAAACATAGAAAAATAGGTGCAGGAGTAGGCCATTCGGCCCTTCGAGCCTGCACCGCCATTCAATAAGATCAAGGCTGATCATTCCTTCAGTACCCCTTTCATGCTTTCTCTCCATACCCCCTGATCCCCTTAACCGTAAGAGCCATATCTAACTCCCTCTTGAATATATCCAGTGAACTGGCATCAACAACGCTCTGCGGCATGGAATTCCACAGGTTAACAACTCTCTGAGTGAAGAAGTTTCTCCGCATCTCAATCCTAAATGGCCTACCCCTTATCCTAAGACTATGTCCCCTTGTTCTGGACTTCCCAACATCGGGAACATTCTTCCTGCATCTAACCTGTCCAGCCCCGTCAGAATCTTATATGTTTCTATGAGATCCCCTCTCATCCTTCTAAACTCCAGTGAATAAAGGACCAGTTGATCCAGTCGCTCCTCATATGACAGCCCAGCCATCCCTGGAATCAGTCTGGTGAACCTTCGCTGCACTCCCTTAATAGCAAGAATGTCCTTCCTCAGATTAGGAGACCAAAACTCTTTGGTTAGGTTGGTGGATGGGGCACGACTGAGCACTGAGGGTTCCGGTCAGCTTTACCCAGACTGTGTGAGTTTCTCCGGCTGCTGTCAGTCACACAGTGACCCAGCCTGGACTGGGGGAGAGCTGCTCTGGCTCACTGTCTTCCCTGGGACACTTTGGGACATTAGCTCCGGCCGCACGGAGGTCTTTGAGCACAGCCCAAGAATAGGGTGCCCCCTCCCAATACAGTCCTGTCATTGCCGAACTCACCAGCAGTCCGGATCCACTCCACCCCCTCGGGGACCTCCATCGATTCAAATAAACTGCCTACCTCCCCTCATGTGCCGAATGGCACAGCCCATTGATGGGGCCTTTCCTGGAGTTGAACGTGAGATGTTTGGTGTCAAGCATTAGTTCCTAAACACGATCTTATTAAACATTTTCTCTAAACTTCGATGTTATAATCATGCATCCATTGGATACAAACTGTATTCGCATATAACAATATTAATGATGAATAGCATGTGGGGTGACTAATTGTGGATTACAATATCTGTTGTGTTTCCATAATAGTACCTAGGCAATTAGCTTATGCCATCCTCTAGTCACGTTTGCAGAGGAAGATATCTAAGAATCAGGCGGAGCGGAGGCGGACTGGAGGAGGGCCCACTGAGCTGCACCCTCTCACTGATCTGGAGGAGCTTGCTGCAGCCTTAGTGGGCAGCCATAATCGTTCTGCCACCTGTGGTGGTGCAGATCCCGTTGTTGCGCCACGTGAGTAATGTGTAAAGCAGTGATAAACCAGTGGTAATTTAAAGCAATTTAATGGCATTTGATTATAATGTATGAATGATATAATGTTATGCATGCAGCATCTGTACTCTTCTGTTCCCTCGTGTTAATTATATATAACGTCTCTTGTTCACATTTATTGCAGTAGTGTTACTCCTCGTACATATGCCTGGGCAGCGCAAGCATTCTCATGTCTCCCCTTCTCTTCTACTAACCCCAATTATGTTTTCCAGCACCTCAGGCTGCCCAGGCCCAATGGGAGGCCCTGCAGCAACACCAGTACCGCTGCAGGTCGTGCTCACCATAGGTGACGAAGAGCAAACCGAGGAGTAGGAGGAGGATTATGAGCCTGAACTGTCATCTGTGGTACCTGCGGCCACGTCATCCTCAATGGATGAAGTAACAGGGCCAAGCAGCTTACAGCAGGCCACTCAAAGTCGTCCAGTGCCCGCGCCGACCCCACGGAGGTTGAGTCAGCAGGGTAAGCACACGCTGCGACAGGCAGATGTAAATGAGGACATGGTGTCACTGTTGAGGGCGAGCGTCGACATAGGTCAAGAGCTCCTCCAGGCATTTGGTGGGTTGACCAGCAACATTGCCACATTGTCTGCCAGAATAACGGAGGGTATGGGGCAGATAGTTGCGGCAATGGGGCGAATGACCGACTCTGTCGATGCCTTGTGGCACACGATAGTTTCAGGATATGGCACTGCACCCCAAGGTGCCGTACCACCAACCAGCAGGACAGATGCGAGACAGGAGGAAGAACTTCCTTCTGACTCAGAAGACGTTTCTTCACAAACGTCTTCTCCTCGATCAATTGAGGTCATTCTGCCGATGTCACCCCCCCACCCCCCACACATCTACAGCAGCAGCCTTGAGGTGCTCTGCTGCAAGACGTCTTGATCCCGTTACTCGGGGATTACGTGGGAAACTGGGGTTTACAACAAGGGGGGGTCAAGTTAGAGGAGGGGGGAGCGTATATTATTGTTTTGTTCTTATTTTTAAAATATTGTTGATTGTTGACTGTTGGGGATGGTGGGAGAGTATTCTTGTTATATTGTTGTGTTAAAAATTTTGTTCACTGTTGGGGTTGAGGAAGGGTGGTGTTATATATGTTTGTTAAAAAAAAATTTAAAGCAGCTGTTAAATTATTCAAAATATTTATTTAACTTTACAATTGTTGTGAAGTGTCTTCTAATAACGTAAGGTAACAAGGGTTGCAAACAATGGCCCTAGCCAGGCCAGGCAAGAATGAAACGTAACGCAACTGTCACCGACGTAACTTCACGCAACGTGCTCATTTATGAACTGCTGACGCAAGAGTTTTGCCACTGCATAACTACCAAAGGGCTTTTCCAGTGGTGTGGGGAGGAGGGGTGTGGGGGCATGGGTTCATCACTAGACTAATTCTCCTCACCGAGGTCCTCGTCTTCCTCCTTGTCCTCTTCCTCCGCCTCCCCTCTCTCCTGAGGTGGACCAGCGGTCCCATCTGGCAATTGTTGTCCTCTCCTGATAGCTAGGTTATGCAACATGCAGCATACCGCAATGAACTCAGTGACCTGCTCAAGGTGGTATTGTAGGTTGCCTCCTGAGTGGTCCAGGCAGCTTCAGAACTCCAGTTGTCTTTTCGACAATATTGTGTGTGGATATATGGCTTTCGTTGTTGTGCTTCTCATCAGGGAAGCGCAGCAACAGTCAAGTCCATGGCATCATGGGTGGCTCTGCTGCACAGGAGGGCAGGAAAAAGAGTGGGAGAGCTATAGTGGTAGGGGATTCTATTGTAAGGGGAATAGATAGGCGTTTCTGCGGTCGTAATCAAGACTCCAGGATGGTATGTTGCCTCCCTGGTGCAAGGGTTAAGGATGTCTGGGAGCAGCTGCAGCGCATTCTGGAGGGGGAGGGTGAACAGCCAGCTGTCATGGTGCATATAGGTACCAACGATATAGGTAAAAATCAGGATGAGGTCATACAAGCTGAATTTAGGGAGCTAGAGTTAAATTAAAAAGCAGGACCTCAAAGATAATAATCTCAGAATTGCTACCAGTGCCATGTGCTAGTCAGAGTAGAAATAGCAGGATAGCTAACATGAATACGTGGCTTGATGAATGGTGCAGGAGGGAGGGATTCAAATTCCTGGGACATTGGAACCGGTTCTGGGGGAGGTGAGACCAGTACAAACCAGATGGTCTGCACCTAGGGAGGACCGGAACCAATTTCCTGGGAGGAGTGTTTGCTAGTGCTGTTGGGGAGGAGTTAAACTAAAATGGCAGGGGGATGGGAACCTATGCTGGGAGACAGAGGGAAGTAAAATTGGGGCAGAAGCAAAAGATAGAAAGAAGAAAAGTAAAAGTGGAGGGCAGAGAAACCCAAGGCAAAAATCAAAAAGGGCCACATTACAGCAAAATTCTAAAGGGACAAAGTGTGTTAAAAAGACAAGCCTGAAGGCTTTGTGCCTCAATGCAAGGAGTATTCGTAATAAGGTGGACGAATTAACTGTGCAGGCAGCTATTAACGAATATGATATAATTGCGATTACGGAGACATGGCTCCAGGGTGACCAAGGTTGGGAACTCAACATCCAGGGATATTCAACATTCAGGAATGATGGACAGAAAGGAAAAGGAGGTGGGGTAACGTTGCTGGTTAAAGAGGAAATTAACGCAACAGTAAGGAAGAACATTAGCTTGGATGATGTGGAATCTGTATGGGTAGAGCTGCGGAACAGCAAAGGGCAGAAAACGCTAGTGGGAGTTGTGTACAGACCACCAAACAGTAGTAGTGAGGTTGGGGACAACATCAAACAAGAAATTAGGGATGTGTGCAATAAAGGTACAGCAGTTATTATGGGCGACTTTAATCTACATATAGATTGGGCTAACCAAACTGGTAGCAATACGGTGGAGGAGGATTTCCTGGAGTGTATAAGGGATTGTTTTCTGGACCAATATGTCGAGGAACCAACTAGAGAGCAGGCCATCCTAGACTGGGTGATGTGCAATGAGAGAGGATTAATTAGCAATCTTGTTGTGCGAGGCCCCTTGAGTAAGAGTAACCACAATCTTGTAGAATTCTTCATTAAGATGGAGAGTGACACAGTTAATTCAGAGACTAGGGTCCTGAACTTAAGGAAAGGTAACTTCGATGGTATGAGACGTGAATTGGCCAGAATTGACTGGCGAATGATACTTAAAGGGTTGACGGTGGATAGGCAATGGCAAACATTTAAAGATCGCATGGATGAACTTCAACAATTGTATATCCCTGTCTGGAGTAAAAATAAAACGGGGAAGGTGGCTCAACCGTGGCTCACAAGGGAAATTATGGACAGTGTTAAATCCAAGGAAGAGGCATATAAATTGGCCAGAAAAAGCAGCAAATCTGAGGACTGGGAGAAATTTAGAATTCAGCAGAGGAGGATAAAGGGTTTAATTAGAGCATGAGAGGAAGCTTGCTGGGAACATAAAAACTGACTGTAAAAGCTTCTATAGATATGTGAAGAAAAAAAGATTAGTGAAGACAAATGTAGGTCCCTTGCAGTCAGAATCAGGTGAATTTATAATGGGGAACAAAGAAATGGCAGACCAATTGATCAAATACTTTGGTTCTGTCTTCACGAAGGAAGACACAAATAACCTGTCGGAAATACTAGGGGACCGAGGGTCTAGCGAGAAGGAGGAATCCTTATTAGTCAGGAAATTGTGTTTGGGAAATTGATGGGATTGAAGGCCGATGAATCCCCGGGGCCTGATAGTCTGCATCCCAGAGTATTTAAGGAAGCTGCCGTAAAAATAGTGGATGCATTGGTGATCATTTTCCAACAGTCTATCAACTCTGGATCAGTTCCTATGGACTGGAGGGTAGCTAACGTAACATAACTTTTTTTTAAATTTGAGAGAAAACAGGGAATTATAGACCAGTTAGCCTGACATCGGTAGTGGGGAAAATGTTGGAATCAATTATTAAAGATGAAATAGCAGCACATTTGGAGAGGAGTGACAGGGTCGGTCCAAGTCAACATGGATTTATGAAGGGAAACCATGCTTGACAGATCTTCTAGAATTTTTTGAGGATGTAACTAGTAGAGTGGACAAGGGAGAACCAGTGGATGTGGTGTATTTGACTTTCAAAAGGCTTTTGACATGGTCCCACATAAGAGATTGGTATGCAAAGTTAAAGCACATGGTATTGAGGGTAATGTATTGACGTGAATCGAGAACTGGTTGGCAGACAGGAAGCAGAGAGTCGGGATAAACGGGTCCTTTTCAGAATGGCAGGTAGTGACTAGTGGGGTGCCGCAGGGCTCAGTGCTGAGACCCCAGCTATTTACAATATGCATCAATGATTTGGATGAAGAAATTGAGTGTAATATCTCGAAGTTTGCAGATGACACTAAACTGGGTGGCAGTGTGAGCTGTGAGGAGGATGCTAAGAGGCTGCAGGGTGACTTGGACAGGTTAGGTGAGTGGGCAAATGCATGGCAGATGCAGTATAATGTAGATGAATGTGAGGTTATCCACTTTGGGGGCAAAAACACGAAGGCAGAATATTAGCTGAATGGCGGCAGGTTTGGGAAAGGGGAGGTGCAATGAGACCTGGGTGTCATGGTACATCAGTCATTGAAAGATGGCATGCAGGTACAGCAGGCAGTGAAGAAGGCAAATGGCATGTTGGCCTTCATAGCTAGGGGATTTGAGGATAGGAGCAGGGAGGTCTTACTGCAGTTGTACAAGGCCTTGGTAAGGCCTCACCTGGAATATTGTGTTCAGTTTTGGTTTCCTAATCTGAGGAAGGATGTTCTTGTTTTTGAGGGAGTGCAGCGAAGGCTCACCAGACTGATTCCCAGGATGGCGGGACTGACATACGAGGAGCGACTGGATCGACTGGGCCTGTATTCACTGGAGTTTAGAAGAATGAGAAGGAATCTCATAGAAACATATAAAATTCTGACAGGACTGGACAGATTAGATGCAGGAAGAATGTTCCCAATGTTGGGGAAGTCCAAAACCAGGGGTCACAGTCTAAGGATAAGGGGTAAGCCATTTAGGACTGAGATGAGGAGAAACTTCCTCACTCAGAGAGTTGTGAACCTGTGGAATTCTCTACTGCAGAGAGTTGTTGATGTCAGTTCATTTGATATATTCAAGAGGGAGTTAGATATGGCCCTTACGGCTAAAGGGATCAAGGGGTATGGAGAAAAAGCAGGAAAGGGGTACTGAGGTGAATGATCAGCCATGATCTTATTGAATGATGGTGCAGGCTCGAAGGGCCGAATGGCCTACTCCTGCACCTATTTTCTATGTTTTTATGTTTCTCAGCTTCTGTCTGGGGCTTACACAGGGCGGGTCATGGGCCAGCTGGCAAGGCCATATTCTTTGTCTCCCAGTATCCAACCGAGACTTTGTGGCTGACTCTTAAACAGGTCAGAGACAGTGTCCTAACACAAGTTGTGTGCATCATGGATCCTCCCTGGAAAATTTGCATTTACTGCCATGATTATTTGCTTGTGGTCGACAACGAGCTGCACATTCAGGGAGTGGAATCACCTTTGGTTCCAAAACACCTCGGCATTCTGTAAATGTGCTCGCAGGGTGATGTGCGTACAGTCTATTGCTCTCTGCACCTTGGGCAAGTTTGCTATTCACGAGAACCCTAAAGCCCTCTCACTCTGTGCCTCTCTGGTCATAGGGCAGTTTATAAGTCCATCCTGTGTGCGTAAAGGGCTTCATGCACCTGTCAAATGTAGCAATGTGTGACGTGCTGAGAGATACCACAAAAATGGTGGGGTGGGGTGGGGTGGGCCGTTTGGGGCGGGCTGTTTGGGGCTGGGATTGGGAGAGACTTCTTCACTCGGGGAGTTGTTGGCCTGTGGGGTTCCCTGCCGCGGAGAGTTGTTGATGCCAGTTCATTGGATGTGTTCGGGAGGGAGTTGGATGTGGTCCTTGCGGCTGGGGGGGTCGTCGGGGGGGGGGAGGTGTGGAGGGGGCGTGGGGGGGGAGGTGCTGGGGTGGGTGATCAGCCATGATCTTGTTGAATGGTGGTGCAGGCTCGAAGGGCCGAATGGCCTACTCCTGCACCTATTTTCTATGTTTCTATGTCACCAGTTGAGGCCTGCAAGGAGCCTGATGCGTAGAAGGAAAGTGCCGCAGTAACCTTAACCTCAAGAGGCAATGCAGTCCTGATGGTGCTGGTAGGCTGCAAATCTCCCTCAATTAGCTGGCATATCTCACTGATAACCTCCTTTCGGAATAGCTGTCTTCTAGCGCACGTGTTATTGGACAAGTCCAGGTATGATTACTTATCTCTGTAAATGCATTGGGTGCAATGTCTCCTCCTCAGCAGTCTGCCACCTCTTTGATTGGGCACATAATGCTCTTCAATGAACCTTCTCCCATCTCTATTCTGCTGCATGTGAGTAGTCACCAATACAGGTTGAGAAATTACAGGCCCCATCACTATAAATTATTATAAATGCCATAATCTGTCTTCTTAAATTGTCCTCAACAAATACAATATAAACTGGAAATTGACCACAATGTGATTCGATGATTGGCAAGATTCAAAAACGCCCGTAAAGTCACTCACAAATTGCTTTTCCTCCCAACCACTTCAAGCAGCCTTTTACTAAAGATCCTCCGAGTTACAAAATGGCGTCCATAGTGCCGAGTTACGGTCAGGTGAGTGCAGCTTTTCTTGAGCGTCTTTTTGGGCCAGCAATCATTTGGGCGAATTATGGGCGAAATGCCAAAAGTAGCGCTCGGCGATCATCTGGGCGATAATTGGGCGCTAGTTTCCATTATAAACAGTATTCTGGGCCTTGCACGAGGATGACGTCATTTTTTTTTTTCAAACAGGTCAGGCAATGCAGCTCATTCTTGTATGCTGAAAGTTGCGCTGGCGATAAATGGACTATAATCGGGTGCTAGTTTCCATTTTTCATCAAATATGGGCGATAGCCTGAATCTCAGTACTTGTATGAGTGCTAAATGGGTGTTAAATGGGAGATGAGGTGCCAAAAGTCTAACCCTGTACAAAAGCAAAGAAGTTATGTGAAACCTTCAGAAGTCATTAGTTAGACCTCTGCTAAAGTAGTGTTTGCAATTCTGCGCATCACACTTTAGAAAGGATGTCAAGGCCTTGAAGGGGATACAGAGGAGATTTACGAGAATAGTGCCAAGGATGAGGAGTCTTAGTTATCTGGAGAGACTAGAGAAGCTGGGATAGTACTCCTTAGAACAGAGAAGGTTAAAGGGAGATTTAATATAGGTGTTCAAAATTATGAAGGGTTTTGATAGTGTTATGTATGTTAACTGGGTTTTACCTGCCACCTAAGGGTGCAACTGTTGAAGTCCTAATGGTCACTGGCAGACATGTGCAAGCCGTGTATATAATGTTGGCAGCCATGTTGAATTCTCACTTTGAGAATAAATAAACTGGAGTAACATCATGCCTGAACTAGCTCATCGTACTTAGCCTCGTGGAGTTATTCGATACTTAACAATTGGCGATGAGTTAAAAATACGAACTTTCACGCAACCATATCCGTTGGAATTTTGGACAGATTTATGGAAGGTGAAGACTGGGAGGATTTCACTGATCACCTCGACCAGTACTTCGTAGCCAACGGATTGGAAGGAACCGATGCCGCAATTAAGTGCAGGGCGGTTCTCCTCACCGTTTGTGGGTCAAAACTTTATGGTTTTTTCAAGAATCTACTCTCACCGACTCAACCAACGGCTAAGACTTATGATGAATTGTGTACACTGGTTCGGAACCACTTTAAACCGAAGGAAAGCATCATCATGGTGAGGTATTGTTTCTGTACACACAATCACTCCGAGGCCAGGACGTGGCGGAATTTGTCATGGACCTGAGACGTGCAACTTCAGAGCTGCGTTGGAGGAAATGCTGCGGGACTTTTTCATGCTTGGCATTGGCCATAAGGCCATCCTTCGAAAGCTGAATCTCTAGACCTGAGCCGGGCTATCACGATCGCGCAGGCATGCATATCCACGGATGAAAACTCGAAACAGATATCTTCCCAGCATTGCAACTCACCGCCAAAGAGCTCATACCAGTCATTGGCAAGTACTGTGCATAAAATAATATCGTCGGCAGGCAGGGCTGCATATGGCAGGGCCAAGTCATCCGCGTTCGTACGACCTGCAATTGCTCAAAGTCCGCCATCAGGGGTGAATCAAATCTCGCCTTGTTGGCATTGTGGGGGCTATCATCGGGCCCATCAATGCCGATTCAAGCAATACATGTGCAAAGGCTGTGCGAATGTGTCCACAACCGAGCAAGCGTGCTGCGACACACCACGTGGCTGAGGATGATCGATCCAGCGTGGATCAAGCAACACAGGCAATTCAACATGAGGTACAGGACGAAGAAGTGTATGGGGTGCATTCTTTTACCAAAAGTCCTCCGATAATTCTGGAAGTTAAATTAAATGGGGTTCCAGTATCTATGGAATTGGACACGAGTGCAAGTCAGTCAATAATGAGCCAGAGGGCTTTCGAAAAGCTGTGGGACACTAAGGCAAAAAGACCCAAACTGAGCCCAATTAATGCGAAGCTGCGTACCTACACCAAAGAGCTCATACCAGTCATTGGCAACGCGGCAGTAAAGGTATTGTACGATGGAGCTGTGCATGATTTATCGTTGTGGATTGTTCCAGGCAATGGCCCAACGCTGTTCGGCAGGAGTTGGCTTGAGAAAATTAAATGGAACTAGAACGATATTAAAGCCTTATCATCAGTGAATGACGCTTTGTGTGCTCAAGTGCTGAGCAAGTTTCCCTCGTTGTTCGAACCAGGCATCGGCAACTTCACGGGAGCTAAGGTGCAGATCCACCTAGGCCCGGATGTAAGACCCATCCTTCACAAGGCTCGGGCGGTTCCAGACAGGATGAGGGAGAAGGTCAACACCGAACTGGACAGACTTCAACGGGAAGGAATCATATCACCAGTCGAGTTCAGCAAATGGGCCAGTCCAATTGTCCCGGTGTTGAAAAGTGATGGCACAGTCAGGATCTGCGGCGACTACAAGGTAACGATCAACCGAGTCTTAATACAGGATCAGTACCCGTTACCCAAGGCTGACGACTTGTTTGCAATGCTAGCGGGAGGGCGGGGGGGGGGGAAATCGTTCACCAAATTGGACCTGATCGCCGCTTACATGACACAGGAGCTGGTCGAATCGTCGAAAAAACTGATGTGCATCAACAGGCACAAAGGACTGTTTATAACCACAGATGTCCTTTCGGAATTCGCTCGGCGGCAGCCATATTTCAGAGAAACATGGAAAGTTTGCTGAAGTCCATCCCGGGAACCGTCGTGTTCCAAGATGACATCCTGGTTCCCGGTCGCGACGCCACCAAACACCTGCACAACTGTGAATAGGTTCTATGTTGTCTGGACAGGGTGGGACTCAGGCTAAAACGCTCCAAGTTCATTTTCATGGCACCAGAAGTCAAATTCCTGGGGAGAAAGATTGCAGCAGATGGCATCAGGCCTACGGATTCGAAGACAGAGTCCATCAAGAATGCACCCAGATCCCAGAGTGTGACAGAGCTGCGTTCGTTCCTGGGTCTTCTCATCTATTTCGGTAACTTTTTACCTAGTTTGAGCACATTGCTAGAGCCCTTGCACATGTTGCTGAGAAAGGGTAACGACTGGGTTTGGGACAAATCTCAAGACAGAGCCTTTGAGAGGGCCAGGAACCTGCTATGTTCCAATAAATTACTGGTACACTATGACCCATGTAAGCGGTTAGTGCTGGCCTGCGATGCCTCATCATATGGGGTCGGTTGTGTGCTCCAGCAAGCCAATGTATCAGGCAAACTCCAACCAGTTGCATACGCGTCCAGAAGTCTGTCTAAGGCTGAAAGAGCCTATAGTATGGTAGAGAAAGAGGCTTTAGCATGCGTATATGGAGTTAGGAAAATGCACCAATACCTGTTTGGGCTTCGGTTTGAGCTTGAAACAGACCACAAGCCACTCATTTCATTGTTTTCTGAGAGCAAAGTTATAAACAATGCCTCGTCCCGCATCGAAAGATGGGCACTGACATTATCCGCTTATGATTATGTCATCCGCCATAGACCAGGCACTGAAAACTGTGCTGATGCGCTTAGCCGGCTACCATTGCCCACAACCGGGGTGGAAGTGCCGCAGCCCGCAGATTTGCTGCTGGTCGTGGACGCCTTCGAGAGCGAGAGGTCACCCATCATGGCTCGCCAAATTAGCACCTGGACCAGCCAGGATCCTGTACAGTCAAGTGTAAAAAGGTGTGTCCTAAATGGAAATTGGTCTGCCATTCCCAGGGAAATTCAGGATGAAATTAAACCTTTTAGCCGCTGCAAAGATGAATTGTCTCTTCATGTCTGATTGTCTGTTATGGGGTAATCATGTTATTATGCCAAAAAAAGGCAGGGAAACTTCTGTGCAAGATTTACACAGTACCCACCCATGATGAAGGCCATTGCCAGGTCTCACGTTTGGTGGCCCGGCATTGACTCGGACATGGAGTCATGCATGCATTAGTGCAACACTTGCATGCAACTGAGTAACGCACCTGTGGAGGCTCCGCTGAGTCTGTGGTCATGGCCATCCAAATTATGGTCAAGGATTCACATAGACTTTGCCGGCCCCTTTCTCAGCAAAATGTTTTTAGTGGTAGTGGACGCTTACTCCAAATGGATCGAATGCGTAATCATGTCATCCAGTACATCCACAGCCACTATTGAAAGCCTCTGGGCCATGTTCGCCACCCATGGTCTACCCAATGTCCTTGTCAGTGACAACGGACCGTGTTTCACCAGTTCAGAGTTCCACGAGTTTATGACCCGTAATGGTATCAAGCGTGTCAGGTCTGCCCCTTTCAAATCTGGGTCTAACGGTCAAGCGGAGCGGGCTGTCCAAACCATTAAGCAGAGCCTAAAACGCGTGACTCATGGCTCCCTACAGACCTGCTTGTCCCGCATTCTGCTCAGTTTCCGGACGAGACCCCACTCGCTCACCGGGGTCCCGCCTGCCGAGCTGTTAATAAAAAAAGGCCTCAAAACCAGGTTCTCCCTTGTACACCCAGATCTTAATGATCACGTCGAAACCAGAAGGCAGTGGCAGCAATGGTACCACGATCACGCGGCCGCATCACGTGACATTGCTATTCATGACCCTGTGTTTGTCCTGAACTATGATCATGGTCCAAAGTGGGTTACTGGCACCTTTTAGGCCAAGGAGGGGAACAGGCTGTTTGTGGTTAAACTGTTAAATGGCCAAACGTGCAAGAGGCACATCGACCAAACCAAACTGCGATTCACAGACAACCCAGAACAAATTGAAGATGACAACATCATCGACCAACCAACACACATCCAATGTCAGTTGACCCTTGTGTCATTCACGAAGATGAACCTACCATCCCCGACAGTCCTGTCAGACCGACTGCTCCGCAATGCAGCAATGGTCCTACTAACTCACCCAAGCTTGGGTTCGAACTGAAAAGATCAACCAGGGAGCGGAAGGCCCTGGACGGTCTCAACTTGTAAATACAACCTGTACCAAGGACTTTGGTGGGGAATGATGTTATGTATGTTAACTGGGTTTTGCCTGCTACCAGAGGGCGGGACTGTCGGAGTTCTAATGGTCACTGGCAGACACGTGCAAGCCGTGTATATAATGTTGAATCTTCACTTTGAGAATAAATAAACTGGAGTAAGGTCATGCCTGAACTAGCTCACAGTACTTAGCCTCATGCAGTTATTCGATACTTAACAGATCGAATAGATCGGGAGAAACCGTTTCCACTGGCAGTAACAAAAGATACAGATTTAAGGGAATTGGCAAAAGAGCCAAGATGAGATGAGGAGATTTTTTTTAAACTCAGCAATTGATTACAGGAAATGCATTGCCTGAAAGGGTGGTGGGAGCAGATTCAATAATAACTTTCACTTCAAAACTAAATATCTGCAGGGATATGGAAAAAGAGCAGGGAGTGGGACTAATTGGTAGCTCTTTCAGAGTCGTCACAGGCAGGATGGACTGAATGGTTGCTTTCTGTGCTGTTTGATGCTTTGATTCATGAACTCGACAAGGCTTATTCAGCAGCACCTCCACGTGCAACCTCCAGCACTTAGAAGGAAAAAAGCAGCAGGTGCATGGGAACACCATCACCTCCAATTAGTTTGGATACATTTCCACAAGGGGAAAACGTTGGGCAACCAAAGCCAGAGCTCCGTGGATGATGAAAGAGATAGAGAGTAAAATGAACCAGTAAGACACATGTCAGTTTGAGAATATGTGAGAACCAGGCTGAATATAAAAAGTTCAGAGGGGAAGTGAAAAAGGAAATAAGAGGGGCAAAGAGAGAGTATGAGAATAGATTGGCAGCTAACATAAAAGGGAATCCAAACTATAGGTATATAAATAGTAAACGGGTAGTAAAAGGACGGGTGGTGCAGGTGAGGGATCAAAATGGGGACCTACGCATGGAGGCAGAGAGCTTTGCTGAGGTACTAAATGAGTACTTTGCATCTATCTTCACCGAGCAAGAATATGCTGCCAAAGTCATAGAGAAAAAGGAGGTAGTTGAGATATTGGATGGGATAAAAATTGATAAAGAGGAGGTACTGGAACGGCTGTCTGTATTGAAGTAGATAAATCACCAGGATCAGATGGGATACATCCTTGGATGCTGAGGGAAGTAAAGGTGGAAATTGCAGAGGTACTGGCCATAATCTTCCAATCATCCTTGGATACGGGGCTGATACCAGAGGATTGGAGAATTATAAATGTTACAGCCTTGTTCCAAAAAGGGTGCAAGGATAAACCTAGCAACTATCATCATCATAGACAGTCGCTCAAAATTGAGAAAGACTTGCTTCCACTCTAAAAGTGAGTTCTTCAGTGACTGAGCAGTCCCAATATGGGAATTACAGTCCCTGTCACAGGTGGGACAAACAGTCGTTGAAGGAAAGGGTGGGTGGAGGAGTCTGGTTTGCCACACGCTCCTTCCGCTGCCTGCGCTTGTTTTCTGCATGCTCTCGGCGACGAGACTCGAGGTGCTCAGTGCCCTCCCAGATGCTCTTCCTCCACTTAGGGCGGTCTCTGGCCAGGGACTCCTAGGTGGGGATGTTGCATTTTATCAAGGAGGCTTTGAGGGTGTCCTTGAAACGTTTCCTCTGCCGACCTGGGGCTCACATGCGGTGTAGGAGTTCCGAGTAGAGCGCTTCCTTTGGGAGTCTTGTGTCAGGCATGCGAACAATGTGGCCCACCCAATGGAGCTGGTCGAGTGTGGTCAGTACTTCGATGTTGGGGATGGTGGCCTGAACGAAGATACTAACATTGGTGCATCTGTCCTCCCATGAGATTTGCAGGATCTTGCGGAAACATCGTTGGTGGTATTTCTCCAGCGATTTGAGGTGTCTACTCTATATGGTCCACATCTCTGAGCCATACAGGAGGGTGGGTATCACCACAGCCCTGTCGACCATAAGCTTGGTGCCAGATTTGAGGGCCTGATCTTTGAACACTCTCTTCTTCAGGCGGCCAAAGGCTGCGCTGGCGCACTGGAGACAGTGTTGAACCTTGTCATCGATGTCTGCCCTTGCTGATAATAGGCTCCCAAGGTATGGAAAATGTTTCATGTTGTCCAGGGCCGCGCCGTGGATCTTGATTACTGGGGGGCAGTGCTGTGAGGCGGTGTCAGGTTGGTGGAGGATCTTTGTCTTATGGATGTTTAGTGTAAGGCCCATGCTTTCGTACGCCTCAGTGAAGATGTTGACTATGACTTGGAGTTCAGCCTCTGAATGTGCGCAGACGCAAGCGTCATCCACGTACTGTAGCTCGACGACAGAGGATGGGATGGTCTTGGATCTGGCCTGAAGGCGACGAAGGTTGAACAGGTTGCCACTGGTTCTATAGTTTAGTTCCACTCCAGTGGAGAGCTTGTTGAGTGTGAGGTGGAGCATTGCAGTGAGGAAGATCGAGAAGAGGGTTGCCGCGATGACACAGCCCTGATTGACCCCAGTCCGGACATGGATTGGGTCTGTGGTAGATTCATTGGTCAGGATCATGGCTTGCATGTCGTCATGGAGCAGGCGGAGGATGGCGACAAACTTTTGGGGGCAGCCGAAACGGAGGAGGACGATCCATAGTCCCTTGCGGTTAACAGTGTCAAAGGCCTTTGTAAGATCAAAGAAAGCCATGTACAAGGGTTGGTGCTGTTCCCTGCATTTCTCTTGCAGTTGTCGCGCCGTAAAGATCGTGTCCGTTGTACCCCGTAGTAGATGGAATCCGCACTGTGACTCCGGGAGGAGTTCCTCAGCCATCAGGAGAAGGCGGTTGAGGAGGATTCTCGCGATGATTTTCCCAGTGGCCAACAACAGGGAGATTCCTCTGTAATTGCCGCAGTCGGAGGTGTCTCCTTTTTTAAAGGTGGTCATGATTACTGCATCTCTGAAATTTCCCCGCATGTTCTCCTCCTTCCAAATGAGAGAGATGAGGTCATGCATTTACGCCAATAGTGCCTCTCTGCCATACTTTAGTGTCTCAGTGGGGATTCCATCCGCTCCTGATACCTTGTTATTCTTGAGCTGACGGATGGTCTTTTCTACCTTGTGCAGGGCTGGGCTTTTGCTGAGATGGTGGCGAGTAACATGCTGCGGGATGGAGTAGAGGACACTTGTGTCGAAGGCAGAGTCTGGATTGAGGAGATCTTCGAAGTGCTCCTTCCAGCGTGTCCTGACTGCCTCAGTGTCCTTGATGAGTGTCTCCTTATTCTTGGCCAGCAATGGGGTGGGGCCTTGGGTGCTTCGGCCATAAGTGGACTTGACTGCAGTGAAGAATCCTCACACATCATGGCTGTCGGCTAGGTGCTGGATCTCCTGAGCTTTCTCCACCCACCATCTATTCTTTAGGTCGTGGGTTTTTTGCTGGACCTTGGCCTTAATCCATCTGTAAAGTTGCGTTGCTGCTCCCGAGTTGGGTTGTTGTTTTAGGTTCAGAAATACCCTGCGCTTGCAGGGTCATTCTGATCAAACTATAGCCCTGTCAGCTTAACCTCAGTTGTGGGGAAACTTTTAGAAATGATAATCAGGGACAAAATTTGCAGACTATAGATATACTCTCTGTAGTCACTGTATAGTTGCATGAGATGGAGACTTGTTTACCTGATGTACTGTCAATAAGGTTTACACTGTGTATATACTAAGCTGGCACCACTAGAGGGTGCAACTGGTGGAGACCAGGGTTTCCTGCCTTGGTGGAAAGGGCAGTATAAAAGGGTAGCCACCATGCGGCTGCCTCACTCTGGAGTCACTACAATTTGAGTGCAACACATTGCCTCGTGGAGTCATTCATAAGTACATTACAAACATAATAACTGGCGCCAAGTATACGGACTTTCACGCGATTATGGCTATCTTTGGCACACTAAAAGACTTTGCAGAGGGTGATGATTGGGATGCCTTCACAGAAAGGCTCAAGCAATATTTCGTGGCAAACGCCCTGGCAGGGGAGACGGACACATTGGCAGAGAAGCGCAAGGCTATACTGTTGACCAGTTGTGGGCCCGAGGTCTACCGCCTCGTCAGGGACTTGCTGGCACTGATGAAGGCCAAGGATAAGACATACGATGAGCTGACTGAACTAATTCACGACCAACTAAAACCAAAAGAGAGCATCCTCACGGCCAGGCACAGATTCTACACTCACCGCAGACTTGAGGGCCAGGAGATTGAAAAATATGCTGCCAACCACAGGAGACTTGCGGCACTGTGTGATGTTGGCATGCACCTGAACGAAGCATTGCGAGACATCTTCATTATGGGAATTGGCCATGAGGGCCTCCTTCACAAGCTATTATCTGCCAACACCACAGTCTCCTGGCCCTCAAGTCTGCGGTGAGTGTAGAATCTGTGCCTGGCCGTGAGGATGCTCTCTTTTGGTTTTAGTTGGTCGTGAATTAGTTCAGTCAGCTCATTGTAAGTCTTATCCTTGGCCTTCATGGGTGCCAGCAAGTCCCTGACGAGGCGGTAGACCTCAGGCCCACAACTGGTCAACAGTATAGCCTTGCGCTTCTCCGCCAATGTGTCCGTCTCCCTTGCCAGGGCGTTTGCCACGAAATATTGCTTGAGCCTTTCTGTGAAGGCATCCCAATCATCACCCTCTGCAGAAGGCCATCAGAATCAGTCAGGCATTCATGACCTTGACCTGCAGCACCAAGCAAATTATTCATCCTGTGGACTCAAACCCGGTAAGTACTGTACACAGAATGGTGCCTTTCACAGGCAAGACTGTAGAACGTGGCTCTGCCCAGGGCAGAGAGCACAGACCTCAGGGTTCCAGAACTCAGAGTCCGCCGAGAGGTGCTAATCAAGTAGCACCATGCTGGCATTGCGGAGGATACCATAGGGCTCACCAGTGTCAGTTTGCGCAGTACGTATGCAAAGCCCGTAACACGAAGGGCCACCTCCAGCATATGTGTAAAAGAAATACGACTCAATGTCTAGCAGAGGAGTTGGTAGATGACTTTGAATCCAGCGGGAAGTATAATGATTTGGCCAGAGAGGCAGCTCAGCCCCAAGAAGAATTGTATGGAGTGTATACCTGCACCACCGATAGTCCTCCAGTGAAGATGGAAGTCGAGATAAACGGCGTTCCAGTCTTCATGGAAGTGGACACGGAAGCGAGCCAGTCAATGATGAGCCAGGATGCCTTTGAGAGGCCACGGAACGAAAAATGACCCGAGCTGGTTCCAGTACAGGAAAAGTTGCGCACCTACACCAAGGGAGTTGATCCCAGTCCTTGGTAGTGTGGATGTAAGTGTAATCCATAATGGCGTGGTGCACAAGTTACCTCTGTGGATTGTTGCAGGTGATGGTCTAACGCTACTCGGAAGAAGGTGGATGGGGAAGATCCAGAGAAAATGGGAAGACACTCCAGCAATCGATGTCCCCTGTGCTCAAAGGCAGAGCAAAACCTCACCTTCGCTTGGGCCAAGTACCAGAGAACAGACCAGCGCAGCACCTGAGGCACAGACCATCCATCATGATTGCGTGTCAATGATCCGACCGGAACGACCTAAAAGTATCTTCCCGGCTCTAGTGGCAGGACTCCTGGGGAGAAAGATCGAATTCACAGGCACTCTTCCAGCTTTTGTGGCAGAATCGCGGGAGAGAATGATCAAGGCAGTCGACTTCGAGGACAGGCGCAAGCTGGTGTCCCAGCTGCAGCGAGGGGCAATGTGGCTGAAAAAAAAGATGGCCATGGCCATACCACGAGGTGCAACGCTGAGGGACCAACACGTGGTGTCTAACAAAGGATTTGATTGGGGTAAAGCCAGCAGGGTTCTCTTAAAGGAGACCTGAAACCAATTGAACTTAAAGAGACATTGTATGCATGGCAATCAATATAATGAACTGATTAAGATTATGAGCAAAATGTTGTTGAGAGATGTCGGTACTATTCCTAATGTAAAGAACAAAATGTTGTGACGAGATGTCGGTGCTATTCCTAATGTAAAGAACAAAGTGTTGTTGCGAGATGTTGGGAATAGAGTGTCCCCAAAAGTATCAAGCGAGAGAATTCAGGAGGATAAAGGCGCTGATCCTGATGCCCTGCCCCAGGTGTCCCCACAAGTTATAGGCCAGCAACCTCAGGAGGGTGAAGGCACTGATACTGATACCCTGCCCCAGGTCTATCCCACGCTGCAGGCACCCGATGGCACTATTCGCCACGGACCTGGAAACGAAAACGGCGCCAATATGCGCAGTCGGCCACCGTTGTCCACCACCCGGGTGGAAACGGCGCAGCCCCCAGACCCAGTTGCTACCACGGCCATGTCCAGGAGCGAAAGGTCAAAACCAATGAGTTCCCTAAACGGGACCTGGAACAGCCAGGTTCCCAACACTGTTAGAGAGCAGGCAGATTATGTAGCCCTCAAAGGAGGACAGGGTGGCCACACACATCTGTGGCTCTGCCCATCGCTGGGCAACGGCAAAGGCCCCAAGTCCTGGCAAGGTGAGCAAACCAAGCCCACCCTGCTAGCAGGGGGCGCAGCGCCGCCATTGGATGACTAAGACCCCGTCCGGTTGCTCTGGAACTAGCGTCCTCGCATATCTGTACTGCTACCTCAGTACTGACCACGACTGAACCATGAATGCAATCTACCCAATCCTGGCGCACGACCATAAAACGTAACGAATGTAAGTCACTGAACCAAGGTGTCACGATACAAACTGTAAACTTTGTACTTGCATTGTGTCTGATCCTGTATGTTAATGTAACGGGCCAGCTGCATGATCTCGCTGTGTGGGGGCGGGGCGGGGGAATGAATGTATGTAGCCATGGACACACACATGGATCACACCCAGAACCCTCTGGAACCTCCACTGCATCATCGAACCATCCAAACTGGAAACCACTACCCAACGTTGTGGCAAAAGGACTTGGGGGTTAACAGGAAGAGAGCCAAGCCAATGCACAGCCAAGGTGCAAGGGCTATTGGCACTTAAGTCTGGGGAGAGCTAAGCCAGAGCACATAGTGCAAAGGTCATTGGCACAAAGGACTTGGGGGAGAGTGATGTTATATATGCAGACTATAGATATGCTCTCTGTGTAGTCACTGTATAGTTGCATAAGATGGACACTTGTTTACCTGATGTACTGTCAATAAGGTTTACACTGTGTATATACTATGCTGGCACCATTAGAGGGTGCAACTGGTGGAGACCGGGGTTTCCTACCCTGGTGGCAGGGAATGTATTAAAGGGTAGCCACCATGCGGCCGCCTCACTCTGGAGTTACGAATAAAGGACTAAGGTCACTACAGTTTGAGTACAACACATTGTCTCGTGGAGTCATTCATAAGTACATTACGGACAAGTATGGATTAACTAAGGAAATCCAGCACGGATTTGTTAAAGGCAAATTGTGTTTAACTAACTTGATTAAGTTTTTTGATGAGGTAACAGAGGGGTTTGATGGAGGCAATGCAGTTGATGTGGTATACATGGACTTCCAAAAGGCATTTGATAAAGTGCCACATAATAGGCTTGCCAGCAAAGTTGAAGCCCATGGAGTAAAAGAGACAGTGGCGGCATGGTACAAAATTGGCTAAGTGACAGAAAACAGAGAGTAGTGGTGAATGGTTGTTTTTCGGATTGGAGGAAGGTATACAGTGGTGTTCCCCAAGGGTTGGTACTAGGACCACTGCTTTTCGTGATATATATTAATGACTTAGATTTGGGTGTAAAGGACACAATTTCAAAATTTGCAGATGGCACAAAACTTGGAAATATAGTGAACAGTGCGGAGGATAGTGATAGACTTCAAGAGGACATACACAGGCTGGTGGAATGGGTGAACACGTGGCAGATGAAATTTAATGCAGAAAAGTGCAAAATGATACATTTTGGTAGGAAGAATGAGAAAGACAATATAAACTAAAAGGTACAATTCTAAAGAGGATGCAGGAATAGAGAGACCTGGGGGTATATGTGCATAGATCATTGAAGGTGGCAGGGCAGGTTGAGATAGCGGTTAAAAAAGCATATGGGATCCTGGGCTTCATAAATAGAGGCATAGAGTACAAAAGCAAGGAAGTTATGATGAACCTTTATGAAACACTGGTTCAGCCTAAACTGGAGTATTGTGTCCAATTCTAGGCACCGCACTTTAGGAAGGATGTGAAGGCCTTAGCAAGAGCACAGAAAAGATTTACGAGAATGGTTCCAGGGATGAGGGACTTCAGTTACGTGGATAGACTGGTGAAGCTGGGGTTGCTCTCCTTAGAGCAGAGAAGGTTGAGAGGAGATTTGATAGAGAGGTGTTCGAAATCATGAGAGGTCTAGACAGAGTAAATAGAGAGAAATTGTTCCCATTGGCGGAAGGGTCGCGAACCAGAGGACAACGATTTAAGGTGCTTGGCAGAAGAACCAAAGGCGACATGAGGGAAAACTTTTTTATGCAGCGAGTGGTTAGGATCTGGAATGCACTGCCTGAAAGGGTCATGGAGGCAGATTCAATTGTAGCATTCAAAAGGGAATTGGATAAGTACCTGAAGGAAAAATATTTGCAGGGCCACGGGGAAAGGGCGGGGGAGTGGGATCCTGGGCTTCATAAATAGAGGCATAGAGTACAAAACACTGAAGTGCTCTTGCAGAGAGCCGGCACAGGCTCTACGGGCTGAATGGCCTCCTTCTGTGCTGTAACCATTCTATGATTCTGTGAACTCACATACTATGCAGAGCTGGACATATATCATCGTTTGGCTTCATCATCACCAATCACATCTTCCCCTCCCCTCCCCTTTCAGCATTCCAAAGGGACCACTCCCTCCCAGGAGATGCAACACCTGCCTTTTTACCTCCTCCCTTCCCACTGTCCAGGACCCCAAACACTCCTTCCAGGTGAAACTTGATTTACTTGTACTTCTTTCAATTTAGTATACTGTATTCGCTGCTCACGATGTGGTCTCCTCTACATTGGGGAGATCAAACGTAGATTGGGTGACCATTTTGCAGTACACCTTCGTATGCATGACTCCAAGCTTCCAGTCGCCTGTCACTTTAATTCTCCGCTCCACTCCCACTCTGACCTTTCCATCCTTGGCCTTCTATATGGTTCCAATGAAGCTTAACGCAAGCTCGAGGAACAGTACTTCATCTTTCGTTTAGGCACTTTACAGCCTTCTGGATTCAACATCGAGTTCAACAATTTCAGACCATAACCGCTGTCCATATTGTTTTTTCCCTTTCCTCCCTTTTTTTTTATAAACTCCCCTTTTTTGTCTCTTTCTTACGGCAGCTGGTGATGATTCTGCCATTCATACCCCATTGAGACTCATCGTTTGTTTCCTAACTTGTGCCATTACCATCTCATTCTTGCCCATTATCCCTTTTGTCTCTTAAATCACTTCTGCCTTCCACCCTATCACAAACCTTCCCTTTTGTTCTTTCCTCCCCTCCCCCTTTCAGCGACCCTGCACTTCCTTAAGAATCTGTTACATCCTCAAACTTTTCCAGTTCTGACGAAGGGGTCATAGACCCGAAACGTGAACTCTGTTTCTCACCACAGATGCTGCCTGACCTGCTGAGATTTCCAGCATTTTCTATTTTTATTTCAGATTCCAGCATCCGCAGTATTTTGCTTTTGTAAATATTATCGTTCCTTCATCTTCACCGGTTCAAAGACCTGGAATTCACTATTTAACAGCATTGTGGGAGCATTTTCACGACACGAACTGCAGATATTGAAGAAGGCGCACCGCAAGTAGGGATGGGCAATAAATGTTAGCGATGCTCAAGAAAGAATATTTTAAAACAATTGATGAGGAATAGGATGGTGCAAGGAATAAATCCTTGGGGACTCTTGAGTTAACAGTGCAGAGCAGGAAGAGAGGCCATTGCAAGAGGTACCTTGGCTACTATTGGATAACTAAGAATATGTATCAAGTGAAGATGGTCACACTGTGCTGACCAATGGCCGAAAAGCTTTGGAGGAGGATGATGTGATTGTCTGTCTCAAATATTGCAGAGAGGTTGAGGAGGGTGAACAGGGGTAATGCATGATCATAGTCACACATGAAATCATTTGTGACTTTGATTTTGTATTGTGAAAGGGGTAGAAACCTGATTGGAGTGATTCAAACAGGAAATTGTGGGAAAGATGGACACACATTTGGGAGGTGACAACACGTTCAAGAACTTTGGAGAGGAAAAGGATTTTGGAGATGAAGCAGTAGTTTTCAATGACAGAGGGGTAGTGATGGGGTTTTTGAGGGGGGGGGGGTTGATGATGGTGGTTTTGAAAGGTGAGGAGACAGTAATTGAACAGATGAAACCATTTATAATATCAGCTCGCCGTCTTGAGGTTATGAAAGGCATTTACGCTTCCATTAAATAACTTATTGTGAAACATGAAACTCATATATTGTGATAATAGGAACAGAAAATTGGAAAGTGGTACAGAAACATTCTAGACACTGTTAACAAATGTAATTACATCATACTGTTATCAACAATTGATTCCAGAAATCCTTATGATTTTGAAAGTGAATTATTCAGCATTGCTGTTTCCTTTTAAATTGACAAATTCACTCAAATTTAACAACAATCATGTTCCCTTGTTTGTTCATTTAATTTTGACTGAGCAGAGGCCTGCACAATCAAAGAATGCATCGTGCGTAGTATGTAAAATCCAATTTTAGTGGCATTTAAATTTATTACAAAATATCCAGTTGGAATTTAGGGTGTACCCTGGGAATTGATAAGAAATGAGAAAGCAAGACTTGAATTTATATAGTGCCTTTCACAGCCTCAAGTTGTCCCAAAGTGCTTTGCAGCCAATAAAGTACTTTTGAAGTGAAGACACTGTTTTAAGGTAGGAAACTTTAATGTAGGAATGGTACTTGTTTGAGGAGTTATGTTAGGGTGAGGGGAAGTACTGAGTGAGGTGCCCCAGGGTTTGGTTTTGGGACAAGGTGGGGTCGAAATTGTCCTCTGGCAAAAACGGGTCGCACCTACCGCTTTTCAACTGTTACGTCCACCCCAATGCATGGGATGGACAATCAAGAGAAATTCAGTTGTTTTCCTTTTGCTTCCAGTTGGAGCGGTGTTGGTGTGGGGAGAAGGGCTGAAGTGAGGTCGGGTCGAATTAGTCACCACTAGTGGGGCGGTAGTGGGGGCAAGTCAGAGTGGCTGCTGGGAACTCTGCAGCTACTTTAGTAGCAAACACTGGGCCACTAGACAGGGTTTTGGCCAGGCACCCAAGAGTGGGTGCCAGACTGCCTGATGATGGCTCGGCCAAACCCGCGGACATAATTGTTGGCCTGACCTGGCAGTCAACTGACAAAAAAAAAATTAACATGGAGTCGCCGGCAGCGCACCTACCCTTTAAGGGCAGCCGCGGCGCCCAGTCACAGGAAGGGTACCGACAGCAAAAGCTGTCAGTGGCACCAATTGGCAGCGGTGCCGCTCCCGCGGGGAAATTTTTGCAAGCGGCAATTTCCTGCGGGGCAATTTCGGAAAGGGATCACTGCTGGTCGGTAAGGGGTCGGTGCATGCTGACGCAGCGGGAACATGGGTGAAGCAGTCCCCTACACCGTTCCAAAAGTAAAGAAGGGCAACATCCAAAATGGTGGCCCCTCCACAGCGACTCAGCGGTCAGTCTGCACCGACCCATGGCCACCACTTTCAGGTGGCCATGGGCCTTATAGAAAGGGGCAATTTCAACCTCCTAATGTTTCTAACTTATATGAATGATGAGTTCAGAAACATGATATAAAGTGCAAAATTGCAGAGACAACAATAGGAAAAGCGGAGGAGTAAGCTCAGAAATTACATAATCAGTTAGATAAAATATATAAGTGGGCATCACGATGTCAGATGAAGTTTAATGCAGACAAATATAAAGTACTGCACGTGGGAATAAAAGTGACACAGTGCTCCATGAATGGTGTTGGAATACCCAACTCATCATCATCATAGGCAGTCCCTCGGAATTGAGGAAGACTTGCTTCCACTCTTAAATTGAGTTCTTAGGTGGCTCTCCAATACGAGAGCCACAGACTCTGTCACAGGCGGGACAGATAGTCGTTGAGGGAAGGGGTGGGTGGGACAGGTTTGCCGTAAGCTCTTTCCGTTGCCTACGCTTGATTTCTGCATGCTTTCAATGATGTGACTCGAGGTGCTCAGCGCCCGCCCGGATGCACTTCCTCCGCTTAAGGTGGTCTTTGGCCTGGGACTCCCAGGTGTCAGTGGGGATGTCGCACTTTTATCAGGGAGGCTTTGCGGGTGTCCTTGTAACTCTGCCACTACCCACCTTTGGCTCGTTTGCCGAGAAGGAGTTCCAAGTAGAGCACTTGCTTTGGGAGTCTCGAGTCTGGTATGCGAACTATGTGGCCTGCCCAGCGGAGCTGATCAAGTGTGGTCAGTGCTTCAATGCTGGGGATGTTGGCCTGGTCGAGGCCGCTGATGTTGGTGCATCTGTCCTCCCAGGGGATTTGTAGGATCTTGCGGAGACATCGTTGGTGGTATTTCTCCAGGGACTTGAGGTGTCTACTGTACATGGTCCATGTCTCTGAGCCACACAGGGCAGGTATTACTACAGCCCTATAGACCATGAGCTTGGTGGCAGTTTTGAGGGCCTGGTCTTCAAACACTCTTTTCCTCAGGCGGCCGAAGGCTGCACTGGTGCACTGGAGGCGGTGTTGGATCTCGTTGTCAATGTCTGCTCTTGTTGATAGGAGGCTCCTGAGATATGGGAAGTGGTCCACGTTGTCCAAGGCTGCACAGCACTGCCCCCCATCTTGATGACTGGGGGGCAGTGCTGTGCGACGAGGATAGGCTGGTGGAGGACCCTTGTCTTATGGATGTTTAGGGTAAGGCCTATGCTTTCATATGCCTCAGTAAATACGTCGACTATGTCCTGGAATTCAGCCTCTGTATGTGCACAGACGCAGGCGTCATCCGCGTACTGTAGATCGACAACAGAGGTTGGGGTGGTTTTGGACCTGGCCTGGAGACGGCGAAGGTTGAACAGGTTCCCAGTGGTTCTGTAGTTTAATTTCACTCCAGCGGGGAGCTTGTTGAATGTGAGGTGGAGCATGGCAGCGAGGAAGATTGAGAAGAGGGTTGGGGCGATGATGCAGCCCTGTTTGATCCTGGTCGGGATGTGGATTGGGTCTGTAGTGGATCCATTGGTAAGGATCCAAGTACAAAGCTGAAGGACACCAAGGAGTCACAGTAGACTTGATGCTCAACATACCCACCAATGCAAAGCCCCAATCAACAAAACCAAAAGAATGTTAAACCACATATCCTGAAAAGAGGAAGTCAGAGGAAATCGTGACCAAACTGTACAATGCTGTGATAAAGCCATGTATAGTTCTGGTTGCTGAGATACAAGGGTAACATTTACATGATAGAGGCTACGCAGAGAAAAGCCACAAGGCTGATCCCAAGCGTCAAAGGGCTGAACTGTGAGGAAAGACTGAGGAAACGTAAGCTTTTCAGTTTGGAAAGGAATTGTCTGAGAGATGATCTTATAGAGATATATAAGATAGTTAAGGGAACATAAGAGGACACAAGTTCAAACTCGCAAAAGACTGATATCAAAAAATTCTTCTTCAGAGTATTGAACATATGGAATGGATTTTGGACAGAGCAGTGGAGGTAAAAATCTTTGTATCTTTTAAGAAACAATTGGATGTTGATTTGAGATGGGTTTAGGATCTCTCTGGATGGATGAATTACGATGGGCTTAATTCCATTCCTCATCTGTAAATATCTTGTTGATCCGATTTACCAAACACGCAACTAAGGATTTTGTGGTCGGCGGCGTACCTACGGAGTACACTGCCTGCAGCCGAATAGAATGCGCCCTTTTATAGGTCTTCGACCTGAAACGTTAACTCTGTTTCTCTCTCCACAGATGCTGCCTGACCCGCTGAGATTTCCAGCATTTTCTGTTTTTATTTCAGATTCCAGCATCTGCAGTGTTTTGCTTTTGTAGAATGCGCCCTAACCTGATGGGGAAATCTCCTTCACAGACTTGCTGTTTGATGGTGCGTAATGGCCCACGGATCCCAGGGCCGCAGCATGTGCGGAAGTGTACCTGAGATCACATGAGCCGGTGCTCCAATCAGGAAACAGAGGCAACATGTATTTAGAGAATTGATCTTCAAAGAAATAAAAACAGGAAAAGAGTGAATAAATCCAAGGAAAAGAGGAGGCAGATTCCAGTAGTTTAGTGGCACTCTGGTGAATTCAGTTAAATTAACATCTATTACATTCGCATTTCTTTTAAAGAAACACAAATTTAACAACACCCACTATAAGTTATTAGATGATTCTGTGTGTATGCCTGTCAATTTGTGCTAATATTCCCCATTTTCTCCAGGTGTAGTCCCAAATGAGACACTCAGGTTCCTGGATATCATCTAATTGAAAAAAAAAAACTTTTGAAAAATCCCAATACATTCCAATAAAGCATCAAATGAAAATTCGGGTATCCCCTTACGTCGTTTCCACCAGCCGTAAAATGTTCGTATGTAATTGCTGGGTATTTGGTGAGTAATTAGTCCAACTCTGCGCCAGCAATTAAGTTTTCAATGTTGGTGCGTTGTCGGTGCGGATGATCTATCAAGTCAGAACTTGACAAATCAGGATTTAGCACATGCTGTCCATTTCAATAGCGGGATGGCAGTGTACTCTCACGCCGTCATACGCACCACAAATTCTGGCCCAATATTTTATATATGGAAGACATCGAACACTGCATAAGCTACTAGTATTTAGTTATCTGAATATATTAATATTAATTCGGCAATGTTGCATTCCCACTTGAAGGCAGCACTGTCGGAGACAGGCTTACAACACTGTACTACTGATTTTACCAGACACGTTCACCAACAACTGAGGCTTCCTCTGGGTGGGTGGGGTCAATGATTTTATCATTAAATATTTTTACTGTACTTTTTTTCCTGATAAACTGTAAATAAAAGATGTATCTGTTAATAAATACTATTATTGCATCAGAAAAGAGTTTTATTTTGATTGCAATGCAAAAATGATCATTCCTTGGTTCCTTTTTGAACAAATAATTGTATAAATATTCAGACGTGATATAATTAAGTGCTAGTCTGGTGCAGACTACTCAAAATGCAAACTTAATCAGAGCAAGTTTGTTTCAAGAACAAACTCTACTGAACCATTCCTATAGTACTAAATTTCTATTAAAAGCAAGCTACTTCCTGCTATAAACACTATTTCCTTTTGTAACAGAACTGAAGTACAATGCAGCTCAGAGACGTAAGGTGGCTTTTTACAAGCTGGGTCAAATGTGTAAAATCTATTCGAATATTTCCTAATATGTTCTCCTTTTCAAGGTGTTGTACTCATTAATAGGTTACCCATATCAAAACAAAATAGCTTCAGACAAAATTACACGTATTGTTGGTTCAACATCAATTGGGCTTGTCACATAAAGCGCCTTTTAAAAAATCAGACAGAACAAATTACTTTTGTGTTGTTTCGTTCATTTTTTTTTATTCGTTCATCGGATGTGGGTGTCGCTGGTTAGGCCAGCATTTATTGCTCATCCCTAATTACCCTTGAGAAGGTGGTGGTGAGCCGCCTTCTTGAACTGCTGCAGTCTGTGTGATGAAGGTACTCCCACAGTGCTGTTAATGGAGGGAGTTCCAGGATTTTGACCCAGCAACAATGAAGGAATGGCGATATACTTCCAAGTCAAGATGTGTAACTTGGAGGGGAACTTGTAGGTGATGGCGTTCCCATGCGCCTGCTGCCCTTGTCCTTCTAAGTGGTAGAGGTCGCAGGCTTGGGATGTGCTGCTGAAGAAGCTTTGGTGAGTTGCTGCAGTGCATCTTGTAGATGGTACACACTGCAGCCATGGTGTGCCGGTTGTGGAGGGAGTGAATGTTTAAGGTGGTGGATGGGGTGCCGATCAAGTGGGCTGTTTTGTCCTGGATGGTGTTGAGCTTCTTGAGTGTTGTTGCAGCTGCACTCATGAGGCAAGTGGAGAGTATTCAATCACACTCCTGACTTGTGCCTTGTAGAGGGTGGAAAGGCTTTGGGGAGCCAGGAGGTGAGACACTCGCAGCAGAATACTCAGCCTCTGACCTGTTCTTGTTGCCACAGTATTTACGTGGCTGGTCCAGTTAAGTTTCTGGTCAATGGTGACTCCCAGGTTGTTGATGGTGGGGGATTTGGTGATGGTAATACCATTGAATGTCAAGGGTTGGTGGTTAGACTTTGGCTTGTTGGAGATGGTCATTACCTGGCACTTAACTGACACGAATGTTACTTGCCACTTATCAGTCCAAGCCTGAATTCATCCAGGTCTTGCTGTGTGTGAGTATGGACTGCTCCATTATCTGGGGAATTGTGAATTGTACTGAACACTGTGCAGTCAGCAGTGAACATACCCACTTCTGACCTTATGATGGAGGGTAGGCCATTGATGAAGCAGCTGAAGATGGTTGGGCCGACGACACTGCCCTGAGGAACTCCTGCAGTGATGTCTTGGGCTGTGATGATTGACCTCCAACAAACAAAACCATCTTCCTTTGTGCTAAGTATGACCCCAGACAGTGGAGAGTTTCCCTCTGATTCCCATTGACTTCAATTTTACTAGGGCTCCTTGAGGCCACACTCGGTCAAATGCTGCCTTGATGTCAAGGGCAGACACTCTCGCCTCACGGGACTTCATCTCCACAATGTCTGTGCAGTGGTCACTGCTACTAATGCTGTCATGGACAGATGCATCTGCATCAGGTAGATTGGTGAGGACGAGGTCAAGTCGGTTTTTCCCTCATGCTGGTTCTCTCACTACCTGCCGCTTCCCCAGTCTGGCATCTCTATCATTCAGAACTCGGCCAGCTCGGTCAGTAGTGGTCCTGCCGAGCCACTCTCGGTGATGGACATTGAAGTCACCCACCCTGAGTGCATCTGTGCCTTGCTACTCTCAGTGTTTCTTCCAAACGGTTTTATTTTTCTTGTTTTCCATAGCGGTTTGTTACAACTGATTGGCTTGCTAGGCCATTTCAGAGGGCAGTTAAGAATCAACCGCATTGTTGTGGGTCTGGAGTCATATATAGGCCAGACCAACTAAGGACAGCAGACTTCTTTCCCTAAAGGACATCAGTCAACCAGATGGGGTTTTACGACAATCCGATAGTTTCATGGTCACCATTACTGATACTGGCTTTTTTTTTCATTCCAGATTTATTGAATTAACCACATTTAAATTCCCCAGCTGCCATGGTGGGATTTGAACTCACGTCTCTGGATCATTAGTCAAGGCCTTAAAAAACAGGAGTAAGGGTTTAATCAGTGAATTTTAGATACATTGGACTCAAGTTTCGGCCTCAGTTGCTCCTATTTTTTTGGAGCAACTAGTTTAGAATGGAGCATCTTAGAAATCGCAATTCTCGGCATTTAGTTTGCTCCAGTTCTAATGAGTTAGAATAGTTCCATTTTAGAACAGATTTTTTTCAAAAGGGGGCATGTCCAGCCACTTACGCCTGTTTTTCAAGTTAAGGCAGTGAAAACTTACTCCAAACTAACTTAGAATGGAGTAAGTGTAGATTTTTGTACGCTCAGAAAAACCTTGCCTACACTTATAAATCAGGCGTAGGAAACGAGAGATGGGGGCGGGGGGGGGGGGGGCGAAGTTTACAAACATTAAACACTTCACTTTTACAAATAAACAGTCATCATCAATAATAAATGATAAATAAATCAATAAAAAAAAAAAAATTTTTAAAATTAAAAAGTCAATAAATAAAAAATTAAGTTTCTACTCATCGACTGCAGCACCGGGAGCCCTCCAACAGCCTGCTGGGACGCCCCCCCCCCACCCACCCAGTGTCTCTCTCTCTGCCTCTGTCAGTGTCTGTGTCTCTCTGTGTTTCTGACAGGGGGCAGGGAGCGGGGGAGAGGAGGGAGGAGGGAGAGGGTCGAGTGAGGAGGATTGGAGAGGAGGGTGAAGAGGAGGGGAGAGGGAGGGAAGAGGGGAGGGAAGAGGAGGGGGAGGGAGGGGAGGGAAGAGGATGGGGAGGGAGGGGAGGGAAGAGGAGGGGGGAGGGAAGAGGAGGGGGAGGGAGGGGAGGGAAGAGGAGGGGGAGGGAAGAGGAGGGGGGAGTGAGGGGAGGGAAGAGGAGGGGAGGGAGGGGTGGGAGGGGAGAGGGAGGGGAGGGGGAGAGGGAAGAGGAGGGAGGGAGGGGGAAAAGGAGGGAGGGAGGGGGGAGAGGAGGGAGGGAGAGGAGGGAGGGAGGGATGGGGAGAGGAGGGGGGAGAGGAGGGAGGGGGGAGAGGAGGAGAGGGAAGAGGAGCGGGGCAGGGAGGGAGAGGAGGAGGTTGAATGGGCTCCGCCGACGAGAGGAAGCCGGGCCAAAGACTTTGGGCGGGGCCCGCCCCCAGCAAGATGCCGGGCGGGCGGGTCTCACCGACGACGCAGAAACCTGGGTGGCCGCTGAAGACTTCGGGCGGGGCCCGCCCCCAGCAAGATGGCGGGCGGGCAGGCCCCGTCGAGGAAATGGAGGGAGGGAGAGGAGGAGGTAGGGAGGGGAGCGGAAGCTGAACGGGATGGGGGGGGGTGGGCGGCGGGAGCTGAACGGGGGGGGAGCGGGAGCTGAACAGGAGGGAGGGAGGCCCGAGTCCGATCTTCGCCACCCCGGTGAGCCCATTCGGTCAGGGCGAGGGGCTGCAGAGTTCGGGTCCCTCCCACGCAGCCTCGGGGGCGAGGAGCTACAGCACATGCGCCAAGGGCCTGGATCGACCGGACGGATGGGAGAATACCAAGGTAAATAACAGGCGCCATTTCTGTTCTAAAAAGTCGGCGCACCACACGGTGATGCGCGGTTCTAACCCTGGGGGCAAACTTGGGCCCTATGTTTGGTGAATTAGCAAGGTGGAGTTCATTGAGTCCCACAGTGTACTGGCAACTGAGTCAAGTCTGAATTGTTTTTTTCCTTGACAAGTAATTAAATGATGTCTTCAGTCTTAGATCAGATTGGTTCAGTAATGTTATTAGCAGGTGGTTCCTTGATCTAAACAACTGATTTGTTTTATTGTCAAAATGTATATGTTTAAACTAGCTTGGCAGGGGGATGATAACCTAAGAGCATTGTCAGAAGGGAGAGAAACCAAGCTAGAAATGGAAGGCTGAAAATTAGTAAGCAAGTTTGGAAGGCAGAGGAAACAAAGGCTAGAAAAAAGATAACAAGGCAGTTTGGCAAAGCTAAATGGTATATAGTTTAATGCAAGGTGTCTAAGAAATAAGGCAGATGAGCTAAGGGCACAGATAGATATTATAGCTATTACTGAGACATGGCGCAAAGAAGGGCAGGAATGGCGGCTCAACATTCCTGGTTACAGAGTTTTCAGACAAGATAGCAAGGGGGTTAAAAAAGGAGGGGGTCGCAGTATTTATTAAAGAAATATTGGTTAAGGAAACAATTACAGCTGCGAGGAGGGATGACATTTTAGAAGGATCATCAAGTGAGGCTATATGGGTTGAATTAATGAACAAAAAAGGGGCACTCACAGTGCTGGGGGTGTACTATAGATCTCCAAACAGTCCGAGGGAGATAGAAGAGCAAATTTGTAGACAAGTTTCTGACAAGTGCAAAAATAATAGGGCAGTAATAGTGGAGGATTTAAATTACCCTAATATTAAATGGGATACTACCAGTGTAACAGTACAGAGGGCACAGAATTCTTAAGTTGCATTCTGGAGAACTTTTTTTAGCCAATACATAGCAAGCCCAACAAGAGGGTGGAGGGTGGAGGTATGGGATGTTCTGGATTTAGTTTGAGGAAATGAAGCTGGGCAGGTGGAAAGAGCATCAGTGGGAGAGCATTTTTGTGGTAGTGATCATAATTCAGTTAGTTTTAGCATAATTATGGATAAGGACAAAGAAAAAATAGGAGTAAAGTTTCTAAATTGGGGGAAGGCCAATTTTACTACGCTGAGAAGTGATTAGCAAAAGTGGACTGGAAACAGTTACTTAAAGGTAAATCAGTGCCAGAGCAGTTGGAGGCATTCAAGAGGGAGATACACGGAGTTTGGGTTAAACATGTTCCCACAAAGAAAAAGGTTAGAACTGCCAAATTTAGGGCCTCCTGGATAGCAAGGTGCATACAGGGTAAGATAAGGCAAAAAAGAGACGCCTATATCAGATATTGTGAGCTCAATACTGCAGAAAGCCTAGAAGAGTATAGAACGTGCAGGGGTGAAATTAAGAAGAAAATTAGGAAAGCAAAAAAAGAGTACATGAAAAAATACTGGCAAGTAAAATCAAAGCAAACCCAAAGATGTTTTCAAAATTACATAAAGAGCAAGAGGATAACTAAAGAAAGAGTAGGGCCTATTAGGGACCAAAATGGTGATCTATGTGTGGAGGCGGAGGATGTGGGTAAGGTACTAAATAAATATTTGCGGCTATCTTCACAAAAGAGGGGGACAATGCTGACGTTGAAGTTCAGGAGGAAGATAGTGAAATATTGGATGGGATAAACATAGTAAGAGAGGAAGTATTAAGGGGTTTAGCATCCTTGAAAGTAGATAAATCACCAGGACCGGATGAAATATATCTGAGGCTATTAAAAGCAAGGGAGGAAACTGCGGAGGCTCTGACCATCATTTTTCAATCCTCCCTGGCTACAGTTGTGCCAGAGGATTGGAGAACTGCTAACATTGTACCATTGTTCAGAAAGGGAGGAACGGACATAACCGAGCAATTACAGGCCAGTTAGTTTAACCTCGTGGTGGGAAAATTACTGAAATCAATTCTGAGGGACAGTATAAACCTTCATTTAGAAAGACACAGATTAATAAAGGGCAGCCAGCATGGATTTGTTAAGGGAAGGTCATGTCTGACTAACTTGATTTAAGTTCTTTGAGGAGGTACAAGGAGGGTCAATGAGGGCAGCGCATTTAATGTAGTTTACATGGATTTTAGTAAAGCTTTTGACAAGGTCCCACATGGTAAGCGGATCAGAAAAGTAAAAGCCTATGAGATTCAAGGGAGAGTGGCAAATTGGATCCAAAATTGGCTCAGTGGCAGGAAGCAAAGGGTCATTGTTGAGGGTTTTTTTTGACTGGAAGGCTGTTTCCGGTGGGGTGTTCCACAGGGCTCAGTATTCGGTCCCTTACATTTTGTCGTATATATTCATGATTTAGAATTAAATGTAGGGGGCATGATAAAAACATTTGCAGATGATACAAAAAGTGGCCGTGTGGTTGACAGTGAGGAGGAAAACTCTAGAATGCAGGAAGATATCGACGAACTGGTCAGTTGGGCTGAAAAGTGGCGATAGAATTCAATCAGAAAAGTGGGAGGTAATGCATTTGGGGAGGGGCAACAAGGCAAGGGAATACACAATAAATGGGAGGATAGAGAGGTGTGGAGGAATAGAGGGACCTTGGAGTTTTTGTCCACAGATTCTTAAAGGTAGCAGGACAGGTCGATAAGGTAGTTAAAAAGGCATACGGAATGCTTTCCTTTATTAGCCAATGCACGGAATACAAGAGCAGGGAAGTTATAGGCCACAGGTTGAGTACTGCGTGCAATTCTGGTCACCACATTACAGAAAGGACATGATTACACTAGAAAGGGTGCAGAGGAGATTTACGAGGATATTGCCAAGACTGCAAAACTTTAGCTGGGGTTGTTTTCCTTGGAACAGAGGAGGCTGAGGGGAGATTTAATTGAGATGTATAAAATTGGGGAGTCGAGATAGAGTGGATAGGAAGGGCTTATTTCCCTTCGCAGAGGGGTCAATAACCAGGGGGCATAGATTCAAAATGGTTGGTAGAAGGATTAGAGGGGAAATGAGGAAACATTTCTTCACCGAGAGGGTAGCGGGAGTCTGGAACTCACTGCCTGAAAGGGTGGTAGAGGCAGAAACCTTCATCACATTAAAAAAGTACTTGGATGTGCGCTTAAAGAGACGTAGGGCGACGGCCCTAGTGCTGGAAGGTGGGATTAGGCTGGGTAGCTCTTTTTCGACCGGCACAGGCACGATGGGCTGAATGGCCTCCTTTTGTGTCGTAATTTTTCGATGATTCTATAAATCTGCAGAGGGTTCATTTCTTGCTAGTGACATTCTGTAAATTAAAACACGCATTTAGTGCAATCTGTGTACTGTTTGTATGCATGAAGTATTGTTGGATTTGTTACACCACTCTTTTGTATTAATCAGAAAGTTACACAATAAATTATCGGGGAAATCAGATTTAAACGCAGGATATTTGAGACATCAAATAAATTCTTTCAAAATTCTTTCAGATCATGAAGTTCCAAATGACTATCAAGTTTTAACCTGGAGTGGAATCAAGTAATATCAAAAATTGTCTGACTGACTTAAAGAAAAATAAACTATTATCACAAAGGATCTGTAAACTGGTCTTTGTGGTAATATCCGCCAATTCAAAGAGAATGTGCTTATGTGGTGTGAAACGACATTAAACCCACAAAGCAGAATACTGCAAGTCGGGTAATTGTTATCCACCGTGACAGATTTCTGCAAAGGGAGAGCATAATAAAATGTACAGCTTCTGGATCATTTAAAACAAAAGGCGGATCTGTTAGACTGCTGAGCGAGAACCCAGTACAAAGAACCTTAAAATTGTAACAAAAGCAAATATATCGGTTGCATTCCATTAACACAAATTATGAAAGCAATGTTATCATTTCAGTTGTGCATGTTAATTCAGACTTTTATTGTTAATTGTCTGACTCCACATAAACTAAAATCCATTCATGTACTTTACGGGATGCAACAGCAACCAAAGGAACAACTGTGCAAATCATTTGGTGAACTGCATCAAATAGAAATCCATGCAAAATCTTCAATTAGACCGCTTTCAAAACGTAAGAAAGTATACTGTGATCGAATTAACACAACTCTGCCTTGAGTGCTGAGGTGGAATTCTGCCCCTCTCAGTAGGAATTGATACTCCTGCACCGCGCTGTGTTCACGGCACGTGGGCCTCTCTCCGCGAGCCGCCCAGCGGCGTGAGTCATGCGTGCACGCGATGGTCCTGACGTCGCGGTTACGCAGCGGAACATGGCGGCTCAGTCGAAGCTGCGACTGTGGCGCTGAGCGGCTCTCAGCGCTTTGGACCGCGGGTGAGTGAGTGGAGTGAGTGAGGGCTAGGTTCAGTCGGTCACTGCGGATGTCCGGTGTGGTCTGTTCGGGACGGCCTGTTTTTTTTCGGGCGGCGGGCCATTGTGGCTACGCGTGTTTGGTGATGGTGGTGGGTTGGGGGGGTGGGGGGAAAGAGCCTCATGTCCCGCCGTTACTGTGCGAGCTCCAACCGCCGCCGCTCGCGCCGGGCTGGGAGAGGAGCGGAGTGGCGCGCGGCACAGCCCGAGCCCCACAGCCGCGCCCCGCACTCACCTGTCGGTTCCTCCGCTCGAGGTCTCGCCAGAGTTTGCAGCCCGAGCATCGCTCCGCAGAAGCGGGCGAGCAGCTGAAGGATGGGAGTCGTGGGGCTGCACTGGCGGCAGCAGGAGGGCTGGTTGACTGAAGCTGCGGCTGGTTCGTTACTAGTTTTGCTTTAACACTCTTTACTCATGATTATTCTCTTAAAGGCATCGCGCCCCCACCTGCGGCCGCCTCCTTATCCATATTGTTGATTCCATCCCCACCCCCGCCACAAAATGTTCCTTTTCTTTGCGTCGTGGGCAGCTCGCTTGTAATATTGACAAGTGTGTGAAAGTTGAGCAACTTTTCAGACCTCCTTGAGTTACAGGTGTGCGTCTCGGGCGATGTTGAAATTGGACGGGGTCCGTTTACAAAAACAGACTGAATCTTTCATACATTTTTAGCATTTTTTGCTGCCAGAGCAGCGGTGTTAGGGCAGGTGTTTCGTTTCCCAGCGTCACCTTTCCGTTTACTTAATTTGGCTTGTTAAAGTGGTAAGAATTTCTCGTTAATTTAATTTAAATTTGCAAGTTCCCAAAACATCTGTACGAACCGTTGCTTCGAAATATTTTCAGCGATGCTAAGTTAATGTGCATGGATTTGGTGGTGAACATGATACTAATATTTTCATGCGCGATGGCTTTTCTCAGGAATAATTCACTTGTTAGCGTTCTTTGTGTCTTTTACAAGTGGAATTGTTCTGTGTTCCCACTCCATTGGGAAAGATGGAGAGTTAACGTCGACGCGATTACTTTGAGATTGGGTTGTTTAAAGGCCTTCATAATCTAGAGTAGTTACAGTGCAGCTTAGTTTGCCAGTTTGGAGTTGTGGGTTCCTTTTTTGTTTTGCTCCAAGCATCTTTAGAAAAAAGACTTGCGTACAGTATTTTTCAGGAAATCTCAGCCATTAAACATTGCTGTTTCCAAACTATCTTGGGAAATTATAAGACAATTCTATTTTGTTGTGGACAGCTACCAGTGCTTCAACACCGATATAAAAGCGTGCAGATAGACAATAGGAACTAAAACCATTGTCCACTGATTATTGAATTCATGTTTGGAGCTATAAAAATATATTGTAGATGTAGAAGAAAGCATGCATATTCTTGTGGGAATGAGTAATTAAAATTAGTCGTCATATAGTTTAAAGTTGAAATGTATTATTTTCCTCAAATAAAAGCTGTTAGTGGAAATATTGTTTTATTATGTTGAGCACTACCTGAAATCTTTATTTCATTGGATAATGAGTTACTTGTTTTGGAAGTAATGTTTCTACACTTAAAGCAAACATCTAATTGATCAGTGTACATGGATGTATGCCCAACTAGTGTAAAATGCAATTTTTCATGATAAATGTGTAGAAGTAAAAACTAGATTTGATTTGATGTGCATATCTGCGTTTTTTTTGACTGTCCCAATGAAATTAATTTCATAAAGAATAAGGGAGGCGTAACAGTCAAAGATAGATGAGTGTCCAGATAAATAAAATTAATACTTGTATTTTGTAGTTGAAATACTATTTACCTGCTTTTCCTATTTCCTGGGATGCATAATTTGAACGACATTTATCTTAAATTTATAAATTGCAGTGGTTAAAGAGTTTCTGGAATTTTTGGTTTTCTCTACCAAGCCATCAATTAATACATTGTTATGTATATATTAGTAGGAAAGCAACCATGCCGAGGCTTTCATTGTAGATGAATCTTGATTATAAAGCTAACATTTGAAACATGGGGAGACATAACATTTTACTTTGAGAACAAAATCTAACATTTTGTACCATACTGATTGTGCAGTGGGTTTGATCAACATGTGCACACTATTTCTGCAGAGTAGACTAATATATTCAACTTGCTTAACTTGTAGTAGCAGCAGTTTGAATCAGTGTGTTTGTTTACCATCATTTAACGTTTTAAGATAAGCCTCTAGTTATAGTAAAGAGTTTTCTTTATTCATGCCAATCATATAGAATTTGTTGCATGACTTGTGGATGTTGAATTTCATAATACTGTACTGCCTTTTTTCTGTGCAGGTAGGGGAATGGTCAGGGCAAAGTCTTTTATTGTAATGTCATTTTTTCTCACAGCAGCTTGATCTTTGGAGAATTTAGCAATTCAGTCCCTTGTGGAAACTTCTTTTTTAGTATAACTATTTTTGCTAAAATGGTCTTCCAAAAAGTAAAAAATGAAACACTGATTCGCGTTTGAGAGAAATGCAAGTTTAATTAATTTTTTTTGTTTGAACATAGCACAGAAATGTTAAAATAAAGTTACAATTATGAATGCTATGGTGGTTCACATATAGTGTATATTTACTTTTTTTGACCATTGTTTGTCTCTACAATTTTCTTTTGAGATGTTGATTCCAAGTTGGTATGGTTCTGGCATTTGCTTCCTGATATCTTGCTCAGGTGACGAACATTCATGTGAGTCCTGACACAGTGTAATTTGACAGTTGGAAGGCAACTACAACCTGGGGTTAGGTGGTACCTTTAATGTAGAAAATGTCATGAGCTTCACAAACGAAATACATAGACACCGAGTACTGGAGTTAGAAACCGAGTACTGGAGTTAGAAGTGGTGACCAATAACATGTTTGAAAAATGGATTTTAAGTAGGCCATCGAAAGCAGAAAAAAGATACAGGTTCAGGGGTTTGAGGACCGATTTCCAGAGATTAGGGCTGAGACAGTTGAACGCTCTGTCATTGAAGTTGGAAGAAAGGGTCCTGGTGGAAGATGAAAACTTGAGGGTACATGACTTGTAAGCACTGTGGGACATTTTACTATGTTAAAGGCGTTATGCAAGTTGTTGTTGATAGGGTATAAAGCTGGAAAACATCACGGAGGTAGGGAAGGGTGAAACAGTGTAGGCATTTGTGGATGAGGGCAAGCATTTTGAATTTGTTACGAGCGACAGGGCGTTTGCAAGGGCAGGGTGATATGTAAACAGGATGTGGACAGTAGAGTTTTGGATCAATAGGAGTTTGTAGATTGTGGAGTTCAGGAAGCCCGCAAGGAGTGTATTGGAGAAGTTGAGTCCAGAGCGAACACAGCCAAATCCAGGTGCAATTTGTGTTGTTGAGTAAGAACAGCAGGTTACTTTCTCTCTTCGCCCCCCGCCCCCCCCCCCCCCCCCGCGCCTCAACTCAGTTGTAATGCCTTTACTGTTATCCTTCCTGAGATTAGCTAACATGGCACAAATTCGTTAAATCTGGGATGGTTCCAGTCCCTTGTAGGAAGTTGGAAGACCGTGATCAGTATTCCGATATCCCCTTCCCCCGTTCCCCCACCGGCTTTGCCTTCCTGATTACCTGCTGCACCTGCAAACTCACTTTTTGGGTTTTTCATGCACAAGGACTCCCAGGTCCCGCTGCACTGCAGCATGTTGTAATTTCTCTCCATTCAAATAATAATCCCTTTTACTGCTTTTTTTCCCCAAGGTGGATGACCTCACATTTTCCGACATTGTATTCCATCTGCCAAACCTTAGCCCATTCGCTTAACCTGCCTAAATCTCTTTGCAGCCTTTCTGTGTCCTCCACGCAACCCGCTTTCCCACTAATCTTTGTGGCATCTGCAAATTTTGTTCCACGACACTCTGTCCCCTCTTCCAGGACATCTATGTATATTGTAAACAGTTGTGGTCCCAGCACCAAAATGATTAGCGACAATGTAGTGACTTTATCGTTTACTCCCAATGATGTCCCTTCCATTGTAGGAGGTTGGAAGAACGTGATCCGTATTCCGAGCTCCCCCTCTCCCTGCGATATCCCCTTCCCCCTGTGTCTCGCTCTTCCCCCCCCACCCCCTGCCGTCTCTCGCTCTCCCCCCGCCCCCCCCGGTCTCTCGCTCTCCCCCCGGTCTCTCGCTCTCCCCCCCACCCCCCCGGTCTCTCGCTCTCCCCCTGCCCCCCCCCCCTGTCTGTCGCTCGCCCCCCTCCCCCCCCCCCCCCGTCTCTCGCTCTCCCATGCTCCTTCATTGAAACACCTGTGTGAGGTCATCCCTTTTTGGTGTGGATGCAAGTCATCCCCAATACGAAGGACTGCTTAAGAAGAAGACAATCTTATGGATGAGATGTTAAACTGAGGCCCTGGAGTCTGCCCTCTCAGTTGGTTGTAAAAATTCCAAAGAACTATTTTGAAGTAGTGCAGAGGTATTCTCCCCTGTGTCCTGGCCAATATTTAAACCTCAACCAACATCAGCAATAACAAGAACAACTGGCAATTATATAGCACCTTTACTATCACAAAATGTCCCAAGGCACTTCACAGGAGCATTATCAAACAAAATTTGACACTGAACAATATAAGGAGACATTAGGACAAATTAGCAAAAGCTTATTCAAAGAAGTCGGTTTTAAGGAGAGTCTTGAGGGTGGAGAGAGAGGCAGAGAGATTTAGCAAGGAATTCCAGAACTTGAGGCTGAGGCAACTGAAGGCAAGGCAGTCAATGGTGGAGCTATTAAAATCACTGAGGTTATCTGGTCAATATCACATTAATGTTTGTGTGACCCTCCTGTGAGCAAATTGTCTGCCCTGTTTCCTATATTTCAACAGTGACTACACTTCAAAAGTATTTTATTGGCAGTCAAGCTCTTTGGGACATCCTGAGGTTGTGATGAGCACTATTATTGCAGTCTGGAATGCTTCTACTGATTGAGTTCTCCAGCTACTTTCTGTAATGGTCTAATGGCTGTGGCATACATAGTGACGTTAGTTCAGCAAACTTGATCTCGCCATGATTTTAATGGAAGGCGGGGCTATGATAATTAGCTATTCAGTTTTTACGGTTAAGGTCTGGATTAGTGCAAAAGTCCCTGCAAATTAATCTGTGTCGTACATAATGGCATAAGTCACTCACGCCATAATTCCCTAGGAATGTCTGCATCATAATAATTTCACATGTCGTAGATGTGCCTTACAATGAATGGCGTAAGTTTTCAGCAAATTCGGGCTCAGTATCTCAAATTTAAATTGCTGCAAGATTCAGTGTAAAAGAGGCTGCAATATACCGTTAAACATTAGTAACCATAACCCTCCTTTTTGGAGCTCTGCAGTAAGTACAGCCAATGACAGATTGTAATGCAATGTTGCATCTTTACTGTACAATTTCCAATCTGTCCTGATGGCTTCTGAAATGTGGGAGTTGAACCTGGTTCCTTCCTCGGTGTAAATTCAAGGTCTGAGTTGGTGAAACAATTTAGGTACTGCAGAATCTTTGTAATGGTCGTTCCTCTTGTGAGAAGTGGAATATTCTTTGTTCATTGTTCCATTTCATTAGATAATTCAAAGCATACAGTGCAAGACATGAATCTCTTCTGAGCAAATGTTTCCTTTTGTTAACTTGTACTTTAAATATAAATTGAAAGACTGGATTAAGCTTTATTTAGGGAATTCTTCATATATTGATAAATTACCTCTACAAATGTTACCAAGTGCTATGTGCAAGTAGTTTCATTTGTCCTTTATCTAGCTGATTTGGGAATTTGCCATGTACTGTAATGTTCTGCATTACTAGGTTCTCACACCCCAACAAAGCAAAATTTAAAAAAATAATTGGCCCATGTACTGAATACAGTTAGTAACAAATGCATTAGACATTAAAAACAGAAATGCTGGAAATACTCAGCAGGTCAGGCAGCATCCGTGGAGAGAGAAACAGTGTTAACGTTTCAGGTCAATGACCTTTTGTCAGAACTATAAGGTTCTTATGAAAGGTCATCGACCTGAAACATTAACTCTTTCTCTCTCCATGCATGCTGCCTGACCTGCTGAGTATTAACAACATTCTCGGTTTTTGTTTCCGGTTTCCGATTTCCAGCCTCCGTAGTATTTTGCTTTTGAACAAATGCAACAGGCCTGAAATTCAGATAGATATACATTGGCAGCTCCTATTTACCAGCATGTAATTAGGTAACCATAATATACCTGACCCAAGGATGTTAACATAAGTATATTATTTAGAAACTTTGGGACAGCTCTTGGTGCTTTGGATCAGTATTGACATTGCTACATATGGATGTCAGTTGTAGTTTCATGGGTTGTTACTTTATATGAGGCACCAGGGCATGTTTCTAATTGCTTGTATCAACTACTCTGAAATCCCCAGAGACATTAGTTTCCCTTAGGGACTATGTCTGTTCCATTAGATATTGCTATAAATAGTATTATTCATATTGTGTGCAATTTTAAGAAGCAAATGGGAGAAGAGCTTTCCCTTGTTAATAGATAAACAGTCTATTGAATCCTACGGTACTGTTGATATTTCTATACTTAGTGAATACTTGCGTTGTTTGCCTTTTTCCTCCAGTGGTGTGAAAAAAGAAACTTTTTTGCAGTTACATCCAGTGTTAGGATAAGACATTTCCAATTTATTATGTAACACTAGGTAAATGTGGATGGAAGCTCCAACTAGTTTTAAAGCCATATTTTATTTAACAATTCTTCATTACAGGTTACAAGGAATATCAGTCAAGTTAAAAACCCTCTATTTGGGTGGTGCTGAGGAATCTTATCATCTGAGCTGGATTATATCCAGGTACTCAAGGCAAAAAAAAGCTCCAACTCCTCTCCCTGCCAGACCTCTATCCTTCTCTGATCAACTATCCCTGCAAAGCGATAGCGACAGAATTATGGCAAATGGATTTCAATGTAGGCAAATGCAAGGTCATCCACTTTGGACCTAAAAAGGATAGGACAGGGTACTTTTGAAATAATGAAAAGCTGAAAACAATGGAGGTCAAAAAAAGACTTGGAAGTCCTGGTAAATGGATCATTAAAATGTCATGAACAGATACAGAAAATAATTAAAAAGACCAATGGAATGCTGGACTTGTAAGGACTAGAACACGTGGGTTGAAGTTATGTTGCAGCTATATAAAACCCTGGTTGGACCACACCTGGAAGTACTGTGAGCATTTCTGGGCACCACACCATAGGGAAGGGTTTATTGACTTCGGAGAAAGTGCAGCGTAGGTTTACCCGAATGATACCCAGACTTCAAGGGTTATGTTACGGGGAGAGATTACACAAATTACGGTTGTGTTTCCTAGAATTTAGAAGGTTAAGGAGTGATCTGATCGAAGTTTTCAAGATAGTAAGGGGAACGGATAGAGTGGATGGGGAGAAACTATTTCTGCTGGTTGGGAGAATGAGGAACAGAAAGAAATTAGTATTCGTAAAAAAAAAAATAGTACTGGAGAAATTGGTTGGACTGAAAGCCGATAAATCCCCATGACCTGATGGCCTACATCCTAGGGTTTTGAAAGAGGTGGCTAGAGAGATATTGGATGCATGGGTTGTCCAACATCAGTGTTCTCGATCAGGCCAACATCCCCAACATTGAAGCACTGACAAAACTCTTACCAGCTCTGTTGGGCAGGCCACATCGTCCGCATGCCTGACATGAGACTCCCAAAGCAAGTGTTCTACTCTGAACTCCTACACGGCAAGCGAGTCCCAAGTGGGCAGAGGAAACATTTCAAGGACCCCCTCAAAGCCACCTTGATAAAGTGCAACATCCCCACCAGCAACTGGGAATCCCTGGCCCAAGACCGCCCTAAGTGGAGGAAGAACATCCAGTAGGGCGCTGAGCACATTGAGTCTTATTGCCGAGAGCACGCAGAAACCAAACGCGGACAGCGGAAGGAGCGTGTGGAAAACCAGACTACCCACCCACCCTTTCCTTCAACCACTCTGTCCCACCTGTGACAGAGACTGTAATTCTTGTATTGGACTGTACAGTCACCCAAGAACTCAGAGTGGAAGCAAAGTATTCCTCGATTTCGAGAGACTGCCTATGATGATGGATGCATGGGTTGTCATCTTCCAAAATTCCATAGATTCTCGAGCGGTTCCCACAGGTTGGAAGGTAACTAATGTAACCCTGCTATTTAAGGAGGGAGAGAAAAAAAATGGGGAACTACAGACCAGTTAGCCTGACATCAGTCGTAGGGAAAATGCTAGAATCTATTATTAAGGATGTAGGATTGGGCAGAGTCATCACGGATTTATGAAGGGGAAATCATGTTTGACGAATCTGTTAAGAGTTTTTTGAGATTGTAACTAGCAGAATAGATAAGTGGGAACCAGTGGATGTGATGTATTTGGATTTTCAGAAGACGTGATAAGATGCCACATAAGATGTTGTTAAACAAAATTAGGGCTCGGGATTAGCGGTAATATACTAGTATGGATTGAGGATTGGTTAACGGACAGAATAGAGAGTAGGAATAAACAGGTCATTTTCGCGTAGGAAGGCTGTAACTATGGGGTGCCACAAGGATCGGTGCTATATCAATGATTTGGATGAGGGGACCAAATGTAATATATCCAAGTTTGCTGATAGAAAGCTAGGTGGGAATGTAAGTTGTGAGGAGGATGCAAAGAGGCTTCAAGGGGATATAGATAGGCTAAGTGAATGGGCAAGAACATGGCAAATGGATTATAATGTGGAGAAATGTGAAGTTATCCACTTTGTTAGGAAAAATAGAAAAGCAGAGTTTTTTTGAATGGTGAGAGATTGGGAAATGTTGGTGTTCAGAGGAACCTGGGTGTCCTTGTACATGAATCACTGAAAGTTAACATGCAGGTACAGCAAGCAATAAAGAAAGCAAATAGTTTGTTGGCCTTTATTACAAGAGGATTTGAGTACAAGAATAAAGACATCTAACTGCAATTATATAATGCCCTGGTGAGACTGCACCTGGAGTATTGTGTACCGTTTTGGTATCCTTACCCAAGGAAGGATATACTTGCCACAGAGGGAGTGCAACAAAGATTCACCAGACTGATTCCTGGGATCGGGGGGATTGTCCTATGAGGAGAGACTGAGTAGACTAGACTTCTATTCTCTAGAGTTTCGAAGAATGAGAGATGATCTCATTGAAACAAACTAAATTCTTACAGGGATTGACGGGGTAGATGCAGGGAGGATGTTTCTTTTGGCTAGGGAGTCTCGAACTGGGCGGGGTGGGGGGGGGGTGGGCGGTCACAGTCTCAGAATAAGGGGTCGGCCATGTAGGACTGAGATGAGGAGAAACTTCTTCACTCGGTGGTGAATCTTTGGGATTCTCTACCCCAGAGGGTGGTAGAAGCTCAGTCTTTGAGAATATTCAAGATAGAGATCGATAGACTTTTGAATATTAAGGGAATCGAGGGATATGGGGACAGTGCAGGAAAGTGGAGTTGAGGTAGAAGATCAGCCATGATCTTATTGAATGGCAGAGCAGGCTTTCGGGGCCGAATGGCCTACTCCTGCTCCTAATTATGTTATGTTCACTGGAGTTTCACGAGATGCTCCATGCCTTCGTTGCCTTCAGACTTGGCACCCTCCATAAACTTAAGCTTATCCATAACTCTGCTGCCTGTATCCTAACTTCCATCACTCACTAACCATCACCCATGTGCTCGCTGATCTATATTGGTTCCCGATCCCCAGATACCTCCATTTAAAAATTATCATCCTTGCGTTCATATTCCTCTGTGGCCTCGCCCCTCCCTATTTCCAACCTTCCGAGAACTCTGCCTTCTGTCAACTCTAGCCCCTTGTCCATTCCCCACATCTGTCATCCCACCATTGGCGGCCGTGCCTTCAGCTGGCTAAAGAAAAAATGAAATGCATGCACATTTCGAGTTTCATGACCTCAGGACATCCCAAAGCGCTTTACAGTCATTGAAGTACATTTCCAGTGTAGTCACTGTTTTAATGCGTTAGTCAATTTGCACACAAGGTCAACAAACAGCAATGTGGATAATGACAAGATAATCTGCTTTAGTGATGTTGATTGACGGATAAATAATAGTTGGGGCGAGCTCCCCTGCTATTCTGAAATAGTGCTTTGGAATCTTTCACGTCCACCTGAGAGGGTAAATCAGGCATCGGTTTAATGTTACATCCAAAAGAGGTCACCTCCAACAATGCAGTACTCCCTCAGCACTGTACTGGAGTGTCATTCTAGATTTTGTACTCAAGTCCCTCTGGTAACCTTCTGACCCGGCTCGAGTGTTACCCTCTGAGTCATGGCTGATACATTCCTTAAATCTCTGCTTCTCCACCTCTCCTTTACAACCCCCCTTAAAAGATATCTCTTGGACCAAGCTTTTGGTCACCTTTCCTAATGGATCCTTCTTTGGCTTAGTGTAAATTTTTGTGTGATTATGCTACTGTGAAAGCGCCTTGGAATGTTTTACTATGTTAAAGTTGTTGCATAATTGAAAGTTGTTTTCCTGCATAATATGATGGCTGACCCTGTTAAGACCCTATGAGATAGATCCCTGTTATGCAGTATTTGCACAAAGGCTTTTGACGACTGGAGGTGGAAAGTTGTTCTTATAAATTTTAATGCCTGGCTCTTAATCTCAAAAGTTATCTTTAAGACCCGCTCTTGTAAACTCTCCCTCCCTGCTCACAAAGTATCGGAGTTGATCTTGTGGGAGATTACTTCTTTAGCTGTACCAGTTCTAAAATCTCAATCATAAGTCAGCTGAGGGGAACTTTGGAAAAGGTCTGAACCAGCAGAAGAATTTAAGGTAAGTTAGCACTGGGAATTATGGGCTGAATCTTGCTGGAAAAATAATGGTGTGTTAACACATGGCGTTATTAATGTGCTAGAACGTTCAGGGAATTAAGGGATACGAGCGTGAGTTGCGAATCTCCAGAACTTGCTGCCCTTGACTTCCCCATTATTTTAAGAACTTGATGGATTTTCACCTTAATTGACCACTAAACTCAGCACAGAAAGTTAAACCTGGTAATTTACAACATAAATGTACCTTGTTAATGTTATAATATGCAATGCAAATCAACCTCTCTACTCCAGAAATGGATAATTTAAAGAGGTAACTTGATATGATCCAAAGGATAGGACTGATTGAAGATTTTGCTAAGAGGTGTGTTGTACAGAGGCAATTTGCATTTGCTTGGTGAGGCAAAGCAAGTTTGAAAAGCTGACAATTTTTGAAATAAATGTTGTAGCTAATGTAGATCTCTGACTATATTCACATTTCTTTTAAGTTTAACAGACATACACAATCATGTCATTGGTGCTTGTTTCATTTGCATTCTGGTAGACCAGTTACCGTAAGCCTGCCTTGTGACCCCCCGACCTGCGAGAGAACAGCTCCGCAGGTCGGGCTATAAAAGAGCTGGAGCATACGACTTCAGCCTCCAGCGCAAGCTGCTCCAAGTGTGCGACGATTTTGAGATGGGCGACTGGGTGATGTCATCAAAACCCTGGTCGCCGTTTTGGAGCGTGGGCAGGGACATCGGCAGGGCCCAGGTACAGAAGAGTGGAAGGTCGGGGCGGATGAGCGGCAAGTGTTTGTGGCAAGATGCAGTGAATGTTTATGGCGGAGGAGCAGCGAGAGATCGTGGTGGAGGTGCGACAGATGAAGGTATGGGGCCCAGAAGAGCTGAGGGCCCAGGGGCAGCACTATGTGTGCGTACTAGGTCCCTGCAGCAGTGCAGGTCTCCAGTCAACTTGGTTAATCCTTGCCACTGGACCAAGATCTAGCTCTGTCAAGCCTGTGTGGTGGCTGGTGTGCAACGGTCACCACATGTTTTTAAAAAAAAAAAATTCACGCACAGGCATCTTCCACCCCCTCAATTGGAGTTCAGGACTGGAACATCGGGTCCTTCATCGAAACACCTGTGAACTCGTGGAAGCAAGTCCTCCTCGTTCAAGGGACCGCCTATGATGATGGCTTCGTGTAATTATAGTTGGCGGGGGGGGGGGGGGGGGGGAATTGCGGTCGGAGGCTTCCTTCGAACGAGGCTCTCCGATTTAAAAAAAAAAAAAATTAACAAAAATACCTGGTGGTCCCAGAGGAAAATAGGATTCCGGTCGGATGCTTTCATTCACGGCGCAGTGTACAGGGACGTGTCTTCCAGTAACATATCCTGAGATCACGTGGGTCTGGACCACCAATCCCTCTTATTAATAATGAGAGCTCTGATTTTACGAGTTTTCATTACTATCAGAAAATACCCCCCCTAAAACAAGGAACACAACACAATAAATTAAAAAAAAACTCTGTTTTAATAGGGTTAAAAATAAACTTATCTTAATGGACAGGGTTTTTAATATAAAAATGAAAGATTACATTTAATTTTTCTATGTTTTAAAGCTTTTGTGCTGGTAAAAGTACGCTGTACACCTGCTTTAACATTCGCTGGGCAAGAGTTGGGCAAATAGTTCAATCTCTGCCCCACAGACGTCCTTTTTGCGGGGATGCGTAGGATCTGTCAAACAAAATTTTGACATTGGAAAAGCCAGTCCTTGGTGCGTGCGCCGAGAACCGGCCTTTGCGAGGCCTCGAAGGGTGCATGTGCACATCGTATGCATCCGACGAGGCCAGAACTTTCTGCCCACGATGTGCATATGCTATATTTTAACGTATCGTCAACCCGGTGTTTTTCAAATGAGGTGTTAAATTTTGTTACTCTAACATGGCGATGTGGTGCAATCCATGCTTGAGCTGTTAAATATTCAAATAGTCAAGCTGTTGGGGACTCCATCATCATAGGCGGTCCCTCAAACGAGGATGACTTGCTGTCACGAGTTCACAGGTGTTTCGATGAAGGACCCGATGTTCCAGTCCTGAACTCCAATTGAGGGGGTGGAAGATGCCTGTGTGTGAATTTTTTTAACGTGTGGTGACCGTTGCACACCAGCCACACTACCTCACTGGGTTAGAACTCTTTTCTCATTTCTGGTCTCTGACTTTTAAGCTAGCACTGACTGTTAGATGGAAATCTTTGATGGTTAAATGTTCAAAGAACTGGGTTTGGTGGTTTTCAGTTCAGTTCTTTGTGGGCTTGAGCCAAGTATAAAACTGCTAACTGATCTTGAATTATCAGTCTTGGACCATACAGATAGCAGGTATGAGAATTGAATTTTTTTTTTACTGATGCAATAAGTTATGGACTTGGGAAGTTGAGATTAAGACAAGTTGATGCACATCAAAAGGCGACTTGGGACCTATGATTCCCAAGGTCTCTACCACTGGGAGTTTCCTAGTGTTATTTCTGGATCTGTTGTCGACTAATTGATAAAGATTAATTTCTATGATTAATCAACAGCTCCACTATCATTGTATCATGCAGCTTCTAGGATGGTAGAAGACATCCGAGATGTACTTTGGTCTTTTTTCATCTAGCAGTTCCTATGAAAGCAGCTCCACTATTTCTGATTATGATGGACAGGGCCTCTGGTTCTATACTACATGGACCAAGAATGCTTGTACATTTTACACACCTACACGAGCTTCTCAAGGACCAATACAACAATTCCCAAAGATAACTGGATTACAATGAACTCTTAGTTTGCTTGTTCTTGTAATGTATGCACCTGTGAGTATGCTCACAAATTTGTAGAGCTGTTGTCCCTGGAGATGGAGCATGCAGTGTCTACCGGTACGCTTGCGGCCTTCCGTGGGAGGTGGGCACCGGAGGGACTGAAGTGCATTATCACCCCCGGCACCCAAATTTTAATTTGATCCAATAATGTAAAAAGTTTAATTTGTCGGTTTTAGTGTCCCTTTTTAAGGGGGGTACTTGATTTATAGTTTTCACAAAATAGTTGTAGAGCTGTTGCATTGAGTGGCTAAGCGAGTCAGGTGATGTTCACAAGACTCAATAAAACCCCAGTCAGTTGGATCTCGGTCATCCATGATGAGGTACGCAGTTGCGACCCTAGTGAATGAACTGGTAATGTGTAATGTGATTGTTAAACCTTTGTCAATAAACCAATTAGTTCTTAATTGCTTTGAATTCTTAAACAAAGAACTCATGAAGCAAATACATTATAGTTTTAAAAATATTTTTATTACTGTTCCTTTGTGTCTCTTTTTCTCAGTCCACTCTATCGCTCTCTATTTTTCTCAATCTAATTTGACTCTAATTCACCCTATTTCCTTCTCTATTGTTTGCTCTGTTTCTTTCTCCATTCTTTTCTTTCATAGGTTAAGGAGATGTGTATGGGCACATCATGACGTCCCAGATGCGACGTTGACGTTGTTTCGCCATTATAAATGCGCATTTCCAGCAATTTCCAGTGCAAATATAATGTGATCTGAAGGGTGAGGTAAAACATCCAATTCATGTCGCTCGCTGTGAATGTACCATTCCAGCAATTTCTGGCCCTAATACATTAAATTTATCTGGTTTTAAATGGGAAATTAGCTGGATGAAGCACCCTACACTAATTTTAATGTGCACTTATATATCTCTCAAATAATCTTGGGCTTCTTGCCGTCACAGCACTGGAACTGAAGGATAGAAGAGGAATACCATACTATTAATGGATCTAGTCTAGATTAAATTATTCTTCAGATTTAACTAGCTGTTGAGTTGAGTAAGTTGTATTTAATGCATTTTTGGAATTTATTTGAGACAAGCTGTCACACAAAAATTTGAAATTGATGTAACTAAGGACCAAGTCTGCCAATAAATTCTTGAGATTAGACATGAATTTATAACGGTTAAAAATCTGATGTGTTTCTAATATAGTTTAAGAAATGTATGGTGCAACATCTTATTTGACCATAAGAAAAGTGAGTATTTTGGATCACAGAAGTTGGATTAATATAAAATTTAAAGCACCATAATCCCCTAGTAAAAGGAGGCTAACATTCAAGTTTGGGAGTCTTCCGTTTGGGGATTGATTATTGGAATTTGTTTGTTATACAAGTACAATTGGCTTACAATATTTTAAATTTATCAGAAATGATGCCCAGAAATTCTGCATTGATTACTAGATTTGAATGAGGAATATTCGCAAAATTAGATATTTGAAGACTATTTTAAACCATTTTGTTCCCATCAGCTTGGTTAAAAAAATTGAGATTTTTTCTGCGGCGCTGCTTCTGTTGATGACGGAATGGATTGGGCGGTGGTCCGTCCAGTAGTTGTTGGCTCCTGTAATGACGTGGGTGATGCGCGCACGGCCTTGCGATCCCTTGCTCGAACGATGACTTAGTCGAGCAGGTGCCAATGCTTGGAGTGAGGGTGTTGCCACGATGCCTTGTACTTGTCCCTCTGGCGGAACAAAGTGTTGGTGATGACGAGGTCGTGTTCTAGGCATTTTGTCAGGAGCAGGGTACCATGTCCGGACCGGGGTCAAGCAGGGCTGCATCATCGCGCCAACCCTTTTTTCGATCTTCCTCGCTGCAATGCTCCACCTCATGCTCAACAAGCTCCCCGCTGCAGTGAAACCAAACTATAGAACCAGTGGGAGCCTGTTCAGCTATCGTTGTCTCCAGGCTAGATCCAAGACCGTCCCCATCTCTGTCGTTGAACTACAATACGTGGACGACGCTTATGTCTGCGCACATTCAGAGGCTGAACTCCAAGTCATCATCAACATCTTCACATGGGTCTGACATGAAACATCCTCAGACAAAAGCCCTCCACCAACCTGACCCCGCCACACAGCACTGCCCCCCCAGTCATCCAGATCTACGGCGCGGCCCTGGACAACGTGGACCTCTGTCCATACCTCGGGAGCCTATTATTAGCAAGGGTAGACATCGACGACTGGAGAAATGCCACCAACGATGTCTCCGCAAGATCCTGCAAATCCCCTGGGAGGTCAGACGCACCAACGTCAGTGTTCTCGATCAGGCCAGCATCGAAGCACTGACCACACTTGACCAGCTCCGTTGGGCGGGCCGCATTATTCGCATGCCCGACAGAAGACTTCCAGAGCAAGCGCTCTACTCTGAACTCCTGCATGGCAAGTGAGCCCAGGTGGGCAGAGAAAACGTTTCAAGGACACCCTCAAAGCCTCCTTGATAAAGTGCAACATCCCCACCGACACCTGGGTGTCCCTGGCCAAAGACCGCCCTAAGTGGAGGAAGAGCATCCGGGAGGGCACTGAGCACCTCTAGTCTCGTCGCCGAGAGCATGCAGGAGGCAAGCGCAGGCAGGGGAAGGAGCATGCGGCAAACCAGTCTTCCTACACACCCTTTCCTTCAACGACTGTCTGCCCCACCTGTGACAGACTACAATTCCCTTTTTGGACTGTTCAGTCACTTGAGAACTCACTTTTAGAGTGAAAGCATGTATTCCTCGATTTTGAGGGACTGCCCATGATGAAAAAATTGAGGTTCACCTGACTTAAGACATGGCGCTAAAGCTTACTTACTGTTTCAAATGAATTTGAAGACCGTGGATTAATGGCTTTTATGGTTAACTCCCTCTGTAGTCATGGCCTGGGCTTCAATTATTTATTTTCTTTCTGGACATTTAGGCTTCATTTACTGGGCAAGGGATTGTTGTCAAATTCCACAATGCACTTTGTGCATCTTTTTCTCTTTCTCCCCCACCCCCTCCCCCCCCCCCCCCCCCCAAGAACTGTGCAATGTGATGTAACTTCTCTACGTGCAACTCAGTTTATTAAAATTGTCTATAATCACCCACTTACAACAACTTGCATTTATGCAGCAACATTTAGGTAGAAGGTGTCTCAAGGTATTGCTCAAAGGTAGGAAAAAAAAATAGGTATTGGTAATAAAAGGTTGGTTGTCAAGCCATGATGGGAAAATAGAATAGATGTTTCAGTTAATGAAAAGTTTGATCGGAAAAAATGCTTTTTCAGTAGGATATAAGGTTGCAGGAAGTTAATTAAGATAGGGTAGGAACTAGGATGTGAAGGGATTTGAAGATGGGTATTTAAAATTCTTTGCAGGTCGGTGAGGATAGGGGTTATAGGCAAGCACGATTGAGTGTGGGACAGGATGTGGGCGGCAAAGCTTTGAACAAGCTGGAGTATATGGCGGGTGGAAGGTAGGAGCTTGGCAAGGCGGAAGTTGGAAAGATCAAGTCTCCGGTTGACGAAAGCGTGGTTTAGGGGTGGTAGCGGAGGAGAGATGGGCCGGAAGCTGACTATGTTGGAGCGGGAGTAGTAAGCAATCTTGGTGATGTTGAGCTGAGTTGAACAAGATGCCAAGGTTTCCCTTGGCCTGATTCTCTGATTGTCCATTTTTAACTTGCACATATATAAAACTTTTGTGCTGTTCACATCACCTCACACTCTGGACAGACAGTGATATTTTGCATCTGTAACAGTTTTTTTTAATAGTCAACTATTTACATGCAGGTACAATTTCCTACTACTTTGAATTCATAAGCAACTACAACAACAAGAACTTGTATTTATATAATGTTTTAACGCAGTAAAACATCCCAAGGCATTTGTATGGTTAGATCACTTCACACGGGAGTATTTGAGTGGTTGTCTTAAACAACAGCTTGTATTTATACCATGAGGGATTTGGAAACAAGAATGATATCAATTTAATTAAAGATGCAGCTAAGTTTAAACAACGCCCCATTTTAGCAGTTAAAAATAACCAATGCCTCAGTAGAGCTACTGCGATATCCAAATCTCACTCTGACTTCTTCATACATACTTCGTAGTATATATCTAGCATGTTTTTCACGTGCGCAAAACTCATGCATCTGATTGACTCAAATGTATTAATAGAACAGCAATAAATCAGAACTAAACAGCAAGAGAAATTGGCTATCCTGGAATAAGCATGTTTAATAAGGAGAAAGCCAGCTATTTCTGCTTATTGTTTTCTCAAGTTGATAACCTGGACCCTCCACAAGGGGAGGAATTGAGTATTTAAACCTATTGACAATCCTCATTCAAAATTTGCTCAATAACAACCACTAATTGCTAAGTTACTGTTACATAAATGAGATACAGGTGGTTCAAGGCCAGGCAGCACATTAAATGGCATCTCAAACAAAATATTACATAAAAGTGAAGGAAAAAGTGAGCCAACATGTTTGATGCGGCAGCTCTATTTCCTCTTCTGGCACTGGTCATGCTGATGATCTGTGTGGTGGTCCCAGAGGTACTGTTTTGCACTGCTGTTCCAGAACAGTCTTCGGATAAGCTAGAAAGATTCCAGGGCAAGAAGTGTCAGCCTAAATTTATGTGCTAGAAGTGTCAGCCTAAATTTATGTGCTAGAAGTGTCAGCCTAAATTTATGTGCTCAAGTCCTGGAGTGGGGCATGACACTCAACTTGAATCTTCTGACTCAGGTTTGAGTCAAGCTGATGATTTTTAAATTAAGATACCAATATTGTTTTTTGCTGTTAAGAAAGGACTCGTTATTAGAAAAACTCGTGACATTTGCATTTGTACAGGATTTCCGAAAACCTGAATTGTCTGAAACTCGGACATTTCGGCGAGGAGCGAAGGATCAGCGGGTAACGAGGTACAACCTGGAATCCGGCACAGATTTGGTCCGCAGCGAGGTCCGAAATCCGGCAAACCCCAAAATCTGGCACGGATTCGGTCCGCGGCAAGGTCGGAAATCCGGCAAAACCCGAAAACCGGCATAGACGCGGTCCTGAAGATTCTGGATTTCAGACGTTGTACCGATACACGCAATTTCCATATTTATGGTGGTCTGCTGTTGCATACTGCATGGTAATACAAGTGGGCATTGCAACTAAGGGGTCAAGTTTCGGGCCGCGCCTAGAACGGCACAGCCCTGTGAGCCGCGCCTGATTTCCGCGCTCAAAACCGCGCCCAAAACTTACTCTGTATTCTCCCCTCCCTCAAGTCGACCCAGGCCCTCGGCGCAGCGCAGCACAAGCTGTGGCATTGTTTTCAGCACCGGGACCTTTGCACGTGCGTGCTACAGTTTGCGCGCGTATGTGCAGTAGCTCAAGGCGCCCGAGGCTGTGTGTGAGGAGCCCGAATCACGCCGCCCCTGGCTGAATGGGCTCACTGCTCACTGGGGCGGCGAAGATCGACTGGACTTCCCTCCTTGAGCTCCTCCTTCCCCCCCCCCTCCCCCCGTTCAGCTCCCGCTCCCTCTGCCGCCCCCCCCCCCCCCCCAAGCTCCTGGTCCGGCGCTTTCCCGCACCCCCCCACCATTCAGGTCCGGTCCACTCCATCTCCACGTCTTCGGCGGGGCCCACCTGCCCGGCATCTTGCTGGGGGCGGGCCCTGCCCGAAGTCTTCGGCCCGGCTTCTCGTTGGCTGGGCCCGTTCAGCCCCCCCACCGTCGCTCCCCGCGCTCTCTTTTCCCCCCCCCCCCCCCCCCCCCCCCCCGGGTCGCTCCCCGCCCGTCACTCTTCCTTACGCCTGATTTTCTAAGTGTAGGCAAGGTTTTTCTGAGCGTACAAAAATCTACACTTCCTCCATTCTAAGTTAGTTTGCAGTAAGTTTTCGCTGTCTAAACTCGCAAAACAGGCGTAAGTGGCCAGATACGCCCCCTTTTGAAAAAAAATCTGTTCTAACTCACTAGAACTGGAGCAAACTAAATGCCGAGAATTGCAATTTCTAAGATACTCCATTCTAAACTCGTTGCTCCAAAACAATAGCAGCAGCTCTTGCCGAAACTTGACCCCATAAGCTCCCCGCATACATCACATCTTATGCAGTCGGTGGCAATGTTGAAACAGAGGAAAACATTTTGAATACTTGTTTAACATTTGCATTTCCCCTTCCTATATCTTTGCTTACTTTCTTTCCATCTGGATCTAACTCATTTTACAGAAAGACTGTTGGCATTGTCTAACATCTAGCAGCTATTATTGTTTTATGTGTGAACATCTTCAGTTTGTCGACAGTTGCCAAGGTTGGTCATGGAAGCCACTTGTGTTAAGACAAGATGTCTTTTTTTGAATGGGATTCTTTTTCCTTGGTGTATGGGATTTAGTTGTTGCGAGGAGGCTAGGCCAACTAGAATTTAAATAAGAATCCAACTCTTTTTGTGATCAATATCACTGTAATTCCATTCTGAAACCTGCCCAAAAGTGCTATTGCCCAAATACTGCAACAAAAACTAGACATTGAGTCATCAATACTTTATTACGGCATTTTGCTTTTTGTAACTTAATATTCTATTTGGTGTGAAAATTGCTTCTTTGCACTGTGGCAATACTTAAAATTTTTTGGGGGCAAGTAGCGTAATTAAGTCTGTGTTCACTTTACATTGTCTACCATTGGGATCATCTGTGACCAAAATTAAGCATTTTTGTATAGTTTCAGCCTTTTAATTCAATTCAGTCATAGTACATAAGGAATTAACAATGAACTGCACTCTAACTTGGTACAGATACTGTAAGGGTTACTGTTTAGTTTTATTTTGGCACTGGCAGGAAGTTGGAATTACAGTGTGACAAGTTTACATAGACTGTTTACATTCTCTGTGCGCACATAGGAATTTATAATGGAATAAGTTTATTCACTTGCTTATCTATTGTTCAGTAAATTACTTTGGCAGTTAAAGCCTAAAACAAGGTTTGGTGTTGTGACATTCTCCTTGAAGACATGAGGATTGTCTTTTAGAGCTAAAGCAAACCTAAAGAAACATTTTTTGTTCTGTGTGTTTTATCAAAATGATCTAGTTATGAAGGACAGTGTAAATACTTACAACCAGCTATGAGAGTAAAAAGAAAGACTTGCATTTATGTGGCGCCTTTCACGACCACTGGATGTTTCAAATCGCTTTACAGCTAATGAAGTACTTTTGAAGTGTAGTCACTGTTATAATGTGGGAAACACAGCAGCCAACTTGCACACTGCAAACTCTTACAAACAGTAATGTGTTTGTTGATAATCTGTTTTTTATTAATGTTGAATGAGGGATAAATATTGGCCAGGACACTGGGGATAACTCCCCTGCTCCTCTTCGCAATAGTGCCATGGGATCTGTTCCACCTGAGTGGGCAGATAGGGCCTCAGTCTAACGTCTCATCCAAAAGAAGGTACCTCTGATGGTGCAGTGCTTCCTTTATGTACTCCAATTCCTGGAGTGGGACTTGAACCCACAACCTTCTGATTCAGGGGCGAGTGTGCTATCCATTGAGTCACAGCTGACATTCTAAATCGTCTAAATAGTTTACATTTTTCGGAGGTGAAAAATATCTCACGTAACGGCCAAAAATGTATCAATTATGTTTGTGTTTATTTAATCCAGTATGCATTTTTGTTTCTCTAAAGTAAATGTAAGCTGCCATTGATCTAATTTTCAGTTCATCTTTTACTGTCACTTTGTGGAAGCAAAAACTACTTTGCTGGTGCCCCATCCTCACTGACACCCTTATCCACACTGATTATCACCAGGCTTGACTTCTCTCACACCACCTCAGTGGCCTCTCAAGCTCTACCTTGCACAAGGTCCAACTCATTCAAATCTCTGCTGGCCACCTGCTGTCTAGTGCTAAGTTTCACTTGTCTGTCCTTGGCAACCACTGATGTCTCTCTTCTCCAAGGTATCAAAATTAAAGTTCACATTCCTTATTTATAAATTCAAGTTTTGCCTGAATCTATATCTACAGTCTCTTCCAGTGAGAATGTGAATAGAGGGATTGTAAATGTGTCAAGTGGTGAAGAGACTCATGGGAAGATAGCCGAAAGAAATGTCAAGCTGCAATAGTGCAATACTTGCAGTATCGACACAAAAAGAGATTATTAAGAGTTATGGTCAAACACGAGTTACGCGAAAAGCAAAGTCAGGCATGAGTCAGACGAAAGACTGCTATAACAAGCCATAAAATAGGGAAGAATCCGTAGCGAAACTATAAACAAGCTAACATTAGCGCCCGCCCTGATTAGGGGACTTGTCGGCCTGCCATTGGACGTACTCGGGGGGAGGTAGAAAGGGATTGGATGGACCAAGTGCTAATCAAATGTGTTATGTTCTGAAAATGTATAACTGTTGAGCTTTTGCATTGTATAGGGGCTTGTCCAGAGGAAGTTGAACAAGCTCTGATTGAGAGTGTTCCTTTGTCTTGACAAGTCCCGGCCGGAGAATCTTCAATAAAGGTCTTTTACAGAAAAGGCAACAAAGGGTGTTCGAGTCAGTGTATTCGCTGAAACAGATTGAGGGAAAAAGAATCCGTATTAACACCAGCCTGTACTCTCTGGTCCACTAATTCTGGACTCTCCTACTTACCCATGCACTCCACTCACAACTCTTAACCATCAAAGGAAGAACCTTCAATCACCCTACTCACTGGAACAGCCTTCCATAAACTTTTAGTCGTTTTATTCCTCTCCAAACTTAGCTTTTTTAACCTTTTTTAGCCTTTATTTTGGTTATCTGTCAACTTTTCTCCAGCTTGGCATACCTTTCTCCTATCATCATCATCATAGGCAGTCCCTCGGAATTGAGGAAGACTTGCTTCCACTCTTAAAAATGAGTCCTTAGGTGGCTGAACAGTCCAATATGAGAACCACAGTCCCTGTCACAGGTGGGACAGATAGTTGTTGAGGGGAAGGGTGGGTGGGACAGGTTTGCCGCAAGCTCTTTCCGCTGCCTGCGCTTGATTTCTGCATGCTCTCAGCACTGAGACTTCAGGTGCTCAGCACCCTCTCGGATGCACTTTCTTCACTTATGGCGGTCTTTGGCCAGAGACTCCCAGGTGTCACTGGGGATGTTGCACTTTATCAGGGAGGCTTTGAGGGTGTCCTTGTAATGTTTCCTCTGCCCACCTTTGGCTCGTTTGCCGTGAAGGAATTCCAAGTAGAGCACTTGCTTTGGGAGTCTCGTGTCTGGCATGTGGATAATGTGGCCTGCCCAGCGGATCTGATCAAGTGTGGTCAGTGCTTAAATGCTGGGGATGTTGGCCTGGTCGAGGAAGCTAATGGTGCGTCTGTCCTCTCGGGATTTGTAGGATCTTGCGGAGACATCGTTGGTGGTATTTCTCCAGCAACTTGAGGTGCCCTACTGTACATGGTCCATGTCTCTGAGCCATACACGAGGGCAGGTATTATACAGCCCTGTAGATCATGAGCTTGGTGGCAGTTTTGAGGACCTGGTCTTCGAACACACTTTTCCTCAGGTGGCCGAAGGCTGCACTGGCGCACTGGAGGTGGTGTTGAATCTCATCATCGATGTCTGCTCTTCTTAAGAGGCTGCAGAGGTATGGGAAATGGTCCATGTTGTCCAGGGCCGCGCCGTGGATCTTGATGACTGGGGGGGGCAGTGCTGTGCGGCGAGGACAGGCTGGTGGAGGACCTTTTGTCTTGCGGATGTTTAGCGTAAGGCCCATGCTTTCGTACGCCTCAGTAAAAACATCGACTATGTCCTGGAGTTCAGCTTCTATGTGGGCAGACGCAGGCGTCGTCCGCATACTGTAGCTCAACAACAGAAGTCAGGGTGGTCTTGGACTTAGCCTGGAGACGGCAAAGGTTGAACAGGTTCTCACTGGTTCTGTAGTTTAGTTCCACTCCAGTGGGTAGCTTATTGACTGAGGTGGCGCATGGCAGCGAAGAAGATTGAGAAGAGGGTTGGGGGATAATGCAGCCCTGTTTGACCCCGGTCCGTACGTGGATTGGGTCTGTAATGGATGCGTTGGTAAGGATCGTGGCCTGCATGTCGTCGTGGAGCAGGCGGAGGATGGTGACGAACTTTTGGGGGCATCCGGAATGGAGGAGGACGCTCCATAGACCCTCATGGTTGATAGTGTCAAAGGCCTTTGTAAGGTTAAAGGCGGCCATGTATAAGGGCAGGCACTGTTCCCTGCATTTTTCCTGCAGCTGTCGCGCTGCAAAAATCATGTCCGTTTTGCCCTGTAGGGGACAAACTCTGCACTGTGACTCCGGGAGTAGCTCCTCGGCCACAGGGAGAAGACGGTTGAGGAGGACTCTAGCGACGACTTTCCCAGTGGCTGATGGTAGGGAGATTCCTCTGTAGTTGCCGCAGTCGGACTTGTCCCCCTTTCTCCTTGATGAAGTATATGGGGACCTGTCTATTTTAAGGAGCAATATAAAGGGACTAACTAATTTGCACTGCATTTTTCTTCGACAGGCACGCATCTGTCCGAACCCCACCCCCCCCACCTGTACTGCACTTTTTTGACTGACAGGCATCAAGGCCCGCCTGCTGTCAAGCTCCGCCCACCGGGCCCCGAATCATTCTGTCCACGTGGTGCCAAGTAGCAGGATCCGAGACTCCGCTGACTCGCTCCCTCCAGGACTCGCGCACGCGCGTGCCACCCCTCTCCCCCAGGACTCGCTAGGCACACTGACTCAAACCGCCCCGCCCCCCCCCCCCCCCCCCCCCGGGGCTCGCTAGACCCGCTGACTCTGACTCCTCCCACCCCCTCCTCGAGGAGACTCTGACTCTCTTTCTCCCCCCTCCAAGGACTCGCTAAGCTCCCACCCCCATCCCCAAGGACTCTGCTCCTCCCCCTCTCCGACTCAAGCCCGAATCCCCAGAGAAAGGGTAATGCCGGGGTAGAGGAATGTTATAAGGATTTATAAAATACATAGCTTTGTTGACGGTAAATTTACTTTTTAGATTTGAAATTTAATTTAATTTTTAGTGGCTTGAAAAGCAGCATAGCTTGCCAAAATATGTTAGAGCAAAAGCTTTTGTGGTTTAATTGGTCTTGTGCTTGCTAGTAGTTTTAAAGAAAATTGAGCAATTTAATTGCTTGAATTTTTTTGGTACCGATTTCTTACTGTGAAGTGGTAACTTTTGGTGTGCGCTGAGGTAAGTGGAACTCTTTGATTGGGCACAATTAATTTCACATGCTACATGCAAAACTGATTTGTATGAAACATGGCAGAAAAATGCTGTGTGCAGTCCACACAAACCTGGCTATTATGTTTTTGTATTTAATTTTTCTCTGTTTTTGGAAGCAGTTCTTGTAGGCGAGCTCTCGCTTCCTGTGTTCTCGAACATTTTCATTTGCCCAGATATCTAGGCAAGTTTGCAGCATGTTGTAGAGTTTAAGTTCTATTTGTATTCCTGAACTGAATGTTGTGACCCAACATTTAACCCAGCAGACATGGAATCTAAACTGGTTGCCATTGTAGTTTGGAATGTTGAGTAATAAACAATGGGTATGCTGTGACGCAAAATCTCAAGCATTTTACGCATGGTGATGGAATGATTCCTGGGAGACGCGTAAACTGTTGCCACCGAGACTGCAATATTTGTGTTTCTGTAGCTTTGAAACAATGGAAAGATCGTAGTGAGGTGCCAGTCCGTTATAATGGCCAATCATTGACGAGCATCCTGGGCTCTCGACAAAGGTAGTCAGTTCCGTGTTGATGGCTGGTTATTCTGGCTTAATTGAATAATTAGAACCACAGTTCTGAAGGTGGGTTTATTTAGACTGCCTCAGTGATGGACAGTTCATCAGGCTAAATTCTCAGCAACTTCACAGTCTCCAAGTGGGGTGGCATGTGCTCTCTCCTTTTCTCACTTAAACATGCACAAACCTGAATAGCTTGTAACAGAAAGATGGGGCCAATTAGCTTTGGAATTAGTCTGAAAGTGGGATTTTACCTAAATTTTTACCAGAGCATTAGTCGAGTTGTGTCTTTATTTTTCAATCAGTTTAGGAAATGGATTAATCTAACTGGAAGTTATTCTTTTCATTCATGTGAATCAAACCAATTAGTTTTGTAGTTATGACATGTTTTAATGTTGTAAAGATGAGAATGTAGGTGGTGGCATGTGTGACATTACTATGGCTGGCATATACCAAGAGTTCTGGCTCTTTTATCATACTAACATTTAACTAGACAGTGGGCATTACTTCGGATTGTAGACGATGTGAGGCATGCTTCTGGGAATGACTGATGATGTAGCACTTGCTAGAATATCTAGTGTAAAACTTGAAAATTGTGTGACCAAAATATTACACAACTGAATGGGACTAAACTACTTGGGGCATTACAGATATGTTTGTAATACTATTTACCTAAACAAACTTGCTGGATGTTACTTTGTCTCATTGTCATGTGACAAAAATAGGCATTGTTTTATTTGTCTTTTTTCTAAATTTCTGAGGGATACTGTTTTTTAACTCCTGTTCTGGGACAGATTTGATGTCTTAGTTTAACTGTGTTGTCATCATCATAGGCAGTCCCTCGAATCGAGGATGACTTGCTTCCACGTCAAATTCACAGGTATTTCAATGAAGGACCTAAAATTCCAGGTCCCGAACTAAACCCTGTGTTTTATCTATTTGGTAGCAGGTTGAAAAAAGCCCAACCACTCAATTTAAACACAAACATGCTTACATAACTTGTTCACAAGTCTAATTGACATCTTTTGAAATTTAACAGTTCTTCAATATCACAAAGTTCCAATAATTGTTTAGTACTTCTCATTTTTTAAATCACTTGAGATTTGATGAGATTTGAGAGGTGATCTATTTTGGTTTCAGGTCAATGACCCTTCATCAGAATTGGCGAAGTTCTGGCGACGGGTCTTCGACCTGAATCGTTAACTCCGTTTCTCTCCCAATGCTGCTTGACCTGCTGAGTATTTCCTGCATTTTCCATTTTTATACACGACATAAAACACTAGTTCGGCCCCAGCTGGAGTATTGTGTCCAATTCTGGGCACCACGCTGTAGGAAGGACGAGAAGGCTTTGGAGAGGGTACGGAAGAGATTTACTAGAATAGTTCCAGGGATGGGGGGAATTACAGTTACCTGGATAGACGAGAGAAGCTGGGGTTCTCCTTGGAGCAGAGAAGGCCAAGAAGAGAGTTGATACTGGTGTTTGAAATCATGAAGGGTTTGGATAGAGTAATTTCCAATGGCTGAAGGGTCGATAAATCAGGGTACAGATTTAAGCTAATTGGCAAAAGAACCAAATGGGACGAAAAAATGTTTTCCCCCCCAACGAGTGGTTATGATTTGGAATGCACTGCCTGATAGGGAGATAGATACAGATTCAATTTTAGCCTTCAAAATGGAATTGGATAAATTCTTGAAGAGAAAAAATTTCAGGGATATGGGCAAAGAGGGGGAGAACATAAGAACATAGAGCAGGAGAGGAGTAGGCCACCTGGCCCCTTGAGCCTGTTCTGCCTTTTTATAAGATCATGGCTAATCTGATCATGGAATCAGCTCCATTTCCCTGCCCGCTCCCCATAACCCTTTATTCCCTTATTGTTAAAAACAATCTATCTCCACCGTAAATATATTCAATGATCCAGCTTCCACAGCTCCCTGGGGCAGAGAGTGTCCTTGAAGCTTTTACTCTGCCCTCCAGGGGCTCGCCTGCCGTGACGTAGCTCGGAATAGAGTGCTTGTTTCGGGAGTCTAGCATCGGGCATGTGGACAGTGTGGCCCGCCCACCAGAGCTGGTTGAGCGTGGTCAATACCTCGATGCTGGGGATCGTTGGCCTGAGAGAGAAGACTGAAGGTGCGCTTATCCTGCCAATGAATTTGCAGGATTTTGCGGAGGCAGCATTGGTGGCACTTCTCCAGTGCTTTGAGGTGCTGCACTACTGTACATAGTCCATGTCCTGAAGCATATAGGAGGGCGGGTATCGCTACTGCTCTGTAGACCATGAGCTTGCTGCCGGGTTTGAGATCCTGGCCTTCGTACACACTCTTCCTCAGGCAGCCAAAGGCTGCACTAGCACACTGAAGGTCGTGTTGAACTTTGTCATTGATGTCTGCCCTTGCTGATAGGCTCCCAAGGTCTCGTCATGGATCTTGATAATGGGGGAGGAGTACTGTGTGGCGGGGACAGGTTGGTAGAGGTCTTACTGATGTTTAATGTGAGGCCCAGACTCTCGTACGCTTCTGTGAAGGTGTCAACGATGGTTTGGAGTTTGGACGCGGAGTGTGCGCAAACTGAACCGTCATCTGCATATTGTAATTCAATGACGAAGTTGGAGCAACATTGGATCTGGACTGGTTGGAGCAACCTTTGATCTGGACTGGAGGCGTCTGAGGTTGAACAATTTTCCGCTTGTCCTGTAGATTAACTCCACTCCAGCAAAGGGTGAGATGAAGCATTGCAGCGAGGAAGAGAGAATCATAGAATAAATCATGACCTCAGGGCATCCCAAAGCGTTTTATAGCCAATAAAATATTTTTAAAGTGTAGTCACTTGTAATATATGCGTTATATATAGCTAAGATATGCAATTCCTGTCGTTGGACTTTAATTTTTATCTCGTGGCTTTGATGCACACTTTGTATGCTCATGTTTAACATTGAAAATCCGTATGTAAACATAAGGATGTAAATGTTTTTCCAGTCTCTCTACTGGTAGTGGTAGAGTGCCTCCATTTCCCTTCTGTCAGCTGTACCACCACTGATAGCTCCGTCTCCCTGTATCAGTCGCCCCCTTTTTCAATAATTTTTACTCCATAGCCCTTTGCCTGGTTATCTTTAGCATTGGCCTTCCCTGCCCCTTTGGGATATGTTTCTGCACATTTTCAACTGCTCATTGGCGTGACGCATATGCCAACTTTGGAGCCAATAGCCATTTTCCATTTCCATTGGCCTTAGACTGTTGCCACTCAGCAGACTTGTGTCTCAAACACACTCTCAACTGTGTCTGAAGCCTCCCAGGCAGCATCACAGTCCACAGTTATCTCCATACCACTTGGCCAGTTTTGGCACCTGAAACTTGGTACAGTACCAGGATTCCATTCCAGATTTCTCCTCAGGGTCTTGCAATTTGTTATAACTCTTAACCTCACATTGAAATTAAAATTGTTAACTGGATTTAAGATACCGGCTTTCTGAGCTTGCTTTTCATAAAACATAAATATTGCAGTTTAAACGGGTCTGGAGATCTTGAAATTTCTACACCTTGTGAAATAATGCTGTAGCTAGCAAAAGTGCATTCATGTTGTATACACATTTGATTTTTGATTTCATCGAAATTTCCAATGTGGGCTGTGTATTGGAAAATGTACTAAAAACATAGTTACTATATTATGGACTGTAAAAAGACAAAAGAACATTTTAATGTAATTATTTTGGTGCTGGTAGCTAACCTTGGGGTCTACAATCCTCCAATGCACAAGAGGAAGAAAGCAGTGTTCCATATATTGACCCTTATTGTCCCTTTATTGACCCTAATGCTCATTATTTCATTTCTCATCAATGAACATATATTTAATACTGTTTCATAATACTGTATAACATGCTAAAGTTTTGTAGTGATCTCTTGATTGGACAGAAAGGAAGAATAGCTTTATATAAAAGCAAAATACTGCAGATGCTGGAATCTGAAATACAAACCGAAAATGCTAGAAATATTCAGCAGGTCAGACAGCATTTGTGGTGAGATAGTGTTTGTATTAGTATTAGGCAGTCCCTCAAGTCGAGGATGACCCGCATCCACACCAAAAAAAGATGCGTTTACAGGTGTTTTAGTGATGGACCTGACAGGTCCCGAACTACATATTGAAGGGTGAAAGATGCCTGTGCGTGAATTCTTTTAACGTCGAGTGGTCATTGCACACCAGCCACCACGTGTGCTTGACAGGGCAAGGTCTTGATCCAGTGGCAAGGGTTAACCAAGACAACTGGAGATCAAGCTCAGCTGCGTGGACCTAGTACGCATACATACTCCTATTGTCCTTATAATTCATAGGTTGCAATGTGGGCATCACGACGTTGCTGCTGGGCATGCTGCACCTTCCCTGAGCCCAGACCCTGCTGTTACATGCGGCGCCACTCCTAGGTCTCTTCCCTCGCTGCTGGGCTCCAGCTTGTTCTTGGGCCCTGACCTCTGGCCGCTCCCGGGCCCTCCCGACCCCCTCCACCGGCCACTCCCGGGCCCTCCCGACCCCCTCCACCGGCCGCTCCCGGGCCCTCCCGACCCCCTCCACCGGCCGCTCCCGGGCCCTCCCGACCCCCTCCACCGGCCGCTCCGGGGCCCTCCCGACCCCCTCCACCGGCCGCTCCGGGGCCCTCCCGCACTTGGGTCCCGATTCCTGCCGATGGAGCATGGGTAGGACCAATCGGCAACCTGAATTTTGGTGACTTCAATCCAGTCGTTCTGCCTGAAGCTGTCGCCCTCCTAAAACAGCTTGCGTTGCTCCCTGCAATGGCTAGCTCCTGCTTTTATTCCCGACCTGCCACCGATGGTGCGCTCTCGCACGGCGGGGGAAGTGTCACGCCGTGCTTGGTCCTGGGGCGCGCCTGCTTTTATTCCTGACCTGCCGCCGATGGTGCGCTTTCGCACGGCGGGGAAGTATCGCGCCGTGCTGGGTCCTGGGGCCCACCTGCTTTTATTCCTGACCCGCCGATGGTGCGCTCTCGCAGGGAAGTGCCACGCTGCGCTTGGTCCTGGGGCGCGCCTGCTTTTATTCCTGACCCGCCGATGGTGCGCTCTCGCAGGGCAGGGAAGTGCCACGCTGCGCTTGGTCCTGGGGCGCGCCTGCTTTTATTCCTGACCTGCCGCCGATGGTGCGCTCTCACAGGGCGGGGAAGTGCCGCGTTGCGCTGGGTCCTGGGGCGTGCCTGCTTTTATTTCCGATCTGCTGCCGATGGTGCGCTCTCGCAGGTTGGGAGATGTGGCGCTGGGTCCTGGGACTCTCCTTTTATCCCCGACCTGCCGCCGATGGTGCTCTCTCGCAGGTCGGGGATAAAAGTTAACGTTTCAGGTTGATGACCCTTAGTCAGAACTGGATAAAGTTAGAGATGTAACAGGTATTTAAGCAAGTGTAGGGGTGGGGAGAAGGGAGGAAAGAACAAAAGGAATGGCCTGTGATAGGATGGAAGGCAGTAGAGATTAAGAGACAAAAGGGATGATGGTGCAAGGCAAAAGGATATGGTAATGGGACAAGTTAAGTACTGAAAGATGAGTCTAGATGGGGTGTAAATGCAGATGGAAGAGTAGCTTTGTCTGATTGAGTTGATCTTGTACTAATAAATATGGGAGTACCTTATGAATTAGAGAACACTAATTATATGTATGCATGTGTTATATAATATAGTTCACTTATTTCCTGCCTGTTCAAACTGCGACTGCATTATGTCCAATTGCAAGGGAGTTGCTCTTCTTAATCTAAGAGATTAGATATGTTTTTGATTTTTTTTCTTTGTGCAAGCAGGATTTATTTTCCTTTTCATTGCTAGCCCTCACTCCAATTCAAATGTTCAAGAATTGGAAATCTAAGTGCAACAAAATATTTCAGCTGCAGTTGTGCTGCCACTTCTGCATCAATGTACAACTGTTTGCGTGTGCATCATCCAAATGTCAGTATTACTCAAATCAGGTCAGCGATCCAACTTCCATGCACACTAAAGCACGAGATGTGACACTAGGTGTAACACTGGGTGTAGGTGTAATCCTGGTATATAGCAACAGAGAAACTTCTCGGCCTTTTGGCTAAGATCAAGTGTAGTACCGTTTCTGACCAGCCACCATGACCTCCGGGTGGATTCTCCCTGGTCAGGAAGGTATATGCTTGCATTTTTGGAAACAGGAGGTGGGTGGGGAGGTTTGACCCATCCACCTCCACGGAGGTGTGTGGGGGACCTGACCCATCCACCTCCATGGCACGAACCTGGTATTGCAGTACTTCCAGGAACGGTGCAGTGGCTCTAGGCCTTTTGGCTAAGAGCATTGGCGCAGAGTGATCCTTGGCATGTGCAAGGTGACCTCTGGCGTTTGTGATTTGACAAAGAATTGGAACGATTGGCTCCGAATTTAAAAAAAAAAATATAGCAACAGAGAAACAGGAGTGACCATTCAGTCCCTCGGGTCTGTCCCATCATTCGGTGGCTGATTTATACCTCAACTCCATTTTACCTCCCTTTGCTCCATTTTCCTTTGTACCCTTACCAAACAAAAAATCTATCAGCCTGTCTTGAAAATTTCAACTGAACTGCATCCCTCATTTTGAGGGAGAAATTTCTGGATTTCTACAATCCTTTGTGTGGAAAAAGTGAAGTGAATTCAAGGAAGGCATTAAAAGACAGAAAAGCCAATACAAACCCCACGATTCAGGCGCTCCTATTACTGATGATCTACAGATTTCTAAGATTGCTTTAGACTGCACTTGACCTTTGCACTGATACAACTGTTGCCATTGCAGCCTTGGTTTGTTTTCCTCTGTTACCATTCTCTCCTACTTTGCTTAATAAGGGAGTATTAACCTTTTTGTTCAGTTACATTGGGCCCAAGTTTCGGGCCGCGCCTAGAACGGCGCAGCCCCGACCTGGACGCCCGTTTTTTGCGCCACAAAGTGCGCCTAAAAAAAAGTTAGATTCTCTGGCTCCCTGCAGGTCGTTTGCAGCTCGGTGCGGCGCAGCACGAGCTGTGGGGGGCGGAGCTAGGTCCCTGCGCTGAAAACAGTGCCGGGACCTCTGCACATGCGCGCTACAGTGGGCGCGCATGTGCAGTAGCTCCAGGCGCCCAAAACTGTGGGAGGGTTCCCGAAACACGCAGCCCCTAGCCCTGGCCGAATGGCCTCACTAGGGCTGTGTGCATAAGGCTGCCTCCCATGCCCAGCTCCTGCTTCCTCCCGACCCGACCCCCCCCCCCTCCGGGCTGGACACAACCTGCGCTTCTCCACCCCCACCCGAACCGACCAACCCTCCCCCTGACCCGACCCGCGCTCCCGACCGCCCCCGGATCCGACCCAACCTGACTTCCCTCCCCCCCACCCCCCAGACCTGAAACGATCCGACCCGTGCTCCATCCGTCCCCCCTACCCGAATCAACCCGACCCGCGCTCCCCCCAACCTGACCCGACCCAACGCCACCTACCTGTAAATCTGGTGCTGGGGACGGGCCCTGCCCGAAGTCTTGGGCCCGGCCCGTTCAGTCCCCTGCCCCTACTCCTCCCCCCCCCCTTCTCCTCCCCACTTCTCCTTTCCCCCCTTCTCCTTCTCCTTTCCCCCTTCTCCTCCTTTCCCCCCTTCTCCTTTCCCCCCTTCTCCTTCTCCTTTCCCCCCTTCTTCTCCTTTCCCCCCTTCTCCTTTCCCCCCTTCTTCTCCTTTCCCCCCTTCTTCTCTTTCCCCCCTTCTTCTCTTTCCCCCCTTCTTCTCTTTCCCCCCTTCTTCTCTTTCCCCCCTTCTTCTCTTTCCCCCCTTCTCTTTCCCCCCTTCTTCTCTTTCCCCCCTTCTTCTCTTTCCCCCCTTCTTCTCTTTCCCCCCTTCTTCTCTTTCCCCCCTTCCTCTCTTTTCCCCCCTTCCTCTCTTTTCCCCCCTTCTTCTCTTTTCCCCCCTTCTTCTCTTTTCCCCCCTTCTTCTCTTTTCCCCCCCCTTCTTCTCTTTTCCCCCCCCTTCTTCTCTTTTTCCCCCCCGTCTTCTCTTTTTCCCCCCCGTCTTCTCTTTTTCCCCCCTGTCTTCTCTTTTTCCCCCCCGTCTTCTCTTTTTCCCCCCCGTCTTCTCTTTTTCCCCCCCGTCTTCTCTTTTTCCCCCCGTCTTCTCTTTTTCCCCCCCGTCTTCTCTTTTTCCCCCCCGTCTTCTCTTTTTCCCCCCCCGTCTTCTCTTTTTCCCCCCCCGTCTTCTCTTTTTTCCCCCCCCGTCTTCTCTTTTTCCCCCCCCGTCTTCTCTTTTCCCCCCCCGTCTTCTCTTTTCCCCCCCCGTCTTCTCTTTTCCCCCCCCGTCTTCTCTTTTCCCCCCCCGTCTTCTCTTTTCCCCCCCCGTCTTCTCTTTTCCCCCCCCGTCTTCTCTTTTCCCCCCCCGTCTTCTCTTTTCCCCCCCCGTCTTCTCTTTTCCCCCCCCGTCTTCTCTTTCCCCCCCCGTCTTCTCTTTCCCCCCCCGTCTTCTCTTTCCCCCCCCGTCTTCTCTTTCCCCCCCCGTCTTCTCTTTCCCCCCCCGTCTTCTCTTTCCCCCCCCGTCTTCTCTTTCCCCCCCCGTCTTCTCTTTCCCCCCCCGTCTTCTCTTTCCCCCCCCGTCTTCTCTTTCCCCCCCCGTCTTCTCTTTCCCCCCCCGTCTTCTCTTTCCCCCCCCGTCTTCTCTTTCCCCCCCCGTCTTCTCTTTCCCCCCCCGTCTTCTCTTTCCCCCCCCGTCTTCTCTTTCCCCCCCCGTCTTCTCTTTCCCCCCCCGTCTTCTCTTTCCCCCCCCGTCTTCTCTTTCCCCCCCCGTCTTCTCTTTCCCCCCCCGTCTTCTCTTTCCCCCCCCGTCTTCTCTTTCCCCCCCCGTCTTCTCTTTCCCCCCCCGTCTTCTCTTTCCCCCCCCGTCTTCTCTTCCCCCCCCCGTCTTCTCTTCCCCCCCCCGTCTTCTCTTCCCCCCCCCGTCTTCTCTTCCCCCCCCCGTCTTCTCTTCCCCCCCCCGTCTTCTCTTCCCCCCCCCGTCTTCTCTCTTCCCCCCCTTCTTCTCTTTTTCCCCCCTTCTTCTCTTCCCCCCCATCTCCCCTTTCCCCCCCATCTCCCTTTCCCCCCCATCTCCCTTTCCCCCCCATCTCCCTTCCCCCCCATCTCCCTTCCCCCCCATCTCCCTTTCCCCCCCATCTCCCTTTCCCCCCCATCTCCCTTTCCCCCCCATCTCCCTTTCCCCCCCATCTCCCTTTCCCCCCCATCTCCCTTTCCCCCCCATCTCCCTTTCCCCCCCATCTCCCTTTCCCCCCCATCTCCCTTTCCCCCCCATCTCCCTTTCCCCCCCATCTCCCTTTCCCCCCCATCTCCCTTTCCCCCCCATCTCCCTTTCCCCCCCATCTCCCTTTCCCCCCCATCTCCCTTTCCCCCCCATCTCCCTTTCCCCCCCATCTCCCTTTCCCCCCCATCTCCCTTTCCCCCCCATCTCCCTTTCCCCCCATCTCCCTTTCCCCCCATCTCCCTTTCCCCCCCATCTCCCTTTCCCCCCCATCTCCCTTTCCCCCCCATCTCCCTTTCCCCCCCATCTCCCTTTCCCCCCCATCTCCCTTTCCCCCCCATCTCCCTTTCCCCCCCATCTCCCTTTCCCCCCCATCTCCCTTTCCCCCCATCTCCCTTTCCCCCCCATCTCCCTTTCCCCCCCATCTCCCTTTCCCCCCCATCTCCCTTTCCCCCCCATCTCCCTTTCCCCCCCATCTCCCTTTCCCCCCCATCTCCCTTTCCCCCCCATCTCCCTTTCCCCCCCATCTCCCTTTTCCCCCCCATCTCCCTTTTCCCCCCCATCTCCCTTTCCCCCCCATCTCCCTTTTCCCCCCCATCTCCCTTTTCCCCCCCATCTCCCTTTTCCCCCCCATCTCCCTTTTCCCCCCCATCTCCCTTTTCCCCCCCATCTCCCTTTCCCCCCCCATCTCCCTTTCCCCCCCATCTCCCTTTCCCCCCCCATCTCCCTTTCCCCCCCCATCTCCCTTTCCCCCCCCATCTCCCTTTCCCCCCCCATCTCCCTTTCCCCCCCCTTCTCGTCTCTTCCCCTTCCCTCTACCCCCCCTCCTCCCCCTCCCCTCGCTGTCAGAAACACAGACACTGACAGAGAGTGAGAGACACACACTGACAGAGACACACTGGGGGGGGCGGGGGGCATCCCAGCACGCTGTTGAAGGGCTCCCGGTGCTGCAGTCGGTAAGTAGAAAATGTTTTGTTTTATTGATTTAAAAAAAAATTCTTATTAATTTTTTTGGGTTGATTTATTGGTTGATTTATTGATGTTTTTATCATTTATTATTGATGATGGCTCTTTATTTGTAAAACTGAAGTGTTTAATGTTTGTAAACTTCCCTTTAAACCATCCCCCCCCCCCATTCCCTACGCCTGATTTTTAACCTATGCCTGAAAGTGTAGACAAGGTTTTTTCGAGCGTACAAAAATCTTCACTTACTCCATTCTAAGTTAGTTTGGAGTAAGTTTTCACTGCCGAAACTTTAAAAACAGGCATAAGTGGCCGGACACGTCCCCTTTTGAAAAAAAAAATCTGTTCCAAAGTGAAACTGTTCTAACTGACTAGAACTGGAGCAAACTAAATGCCGAGAATTTGAATTTCTAAGATACTCCGTTCTACACCAGTTGCTTCAAAAAATCAGGAGCCGAAACTTGGGCCCATTGTATGTCAATTAGGATGAGATATTTCACCCCAGTGAGCGTAGTTTTACTGTACCAGTTAACATTCATGGATTGTGGTGGTGTGGAATGGCCTGTGCCTGAATCTTTGAATGCATTAGGGTTACAACCTTATTCTAGGTAATAAATCATTATGATAATTATCAGGATTTTTATTGCAAACTACATTGTCGTTCCATCAACTGAAAACATTGTAGTACCCTGTACCATCAATTGTAAAATGCAAGGGCACAAGTTTGTTTTATCAGTGACAGTTTTTGTACTTGGACTTTGTTTCATAACCAAGAGGAATTTTGTAGGTAGTAGTAAAATTCCAGAAATGTTTTGAATGCCTAAGGACTGTAGTAGGTTGTGGTATGAATGTCGCAGTGTTTCTTCATCTTGTGCTTTACTAAATGGGCAATGCTTTGTTTTACAGTTACTTCCTGTTCTCTTTAGACTTGAAGTGCCAAGAGCATGCATTAAAGACTTGTTAGTACACATTCTCCTGGTGGGACAAAGTGCTGGAATCCTTTCATGTATGTTTCAGGCAAGCCAGATGCAGTTAGTGGAATGTTTGACACAGCACCCTGGGAATTCAGGATTAAAGGACAGAAAGATGAAGACTGACTTGTGCTTTTCATCCCCTCCAAATTCAAAATTAACTATTAAAGAACAGCTGATCGGTCAGATGAGGCTAGCAATTTTCTATCTTTTTGACCCACTGATTGGTGATTCATGCTCTGCACCATATGGTTTTGTCCTAACTGATAGTTGACTGCTGATATGGTGCTACATATAGTACCTTAGATACATTTTGCTGCCTGATTGCATTATATAAAACTGGTACCGAAAAAGCACACTGCATTAACTGCTCATGAATTAGCTGATGAATTTTAGTATATGTTTGTGTATTAACTTAAAATAGTACATAAATTCCATGTAGATATTTCAGTTAAATGAATACTAAATGTGGTGTAAATAAAAACTTGGATTGTTGACTTTTAATTTCTTTAAGTACGTTGAAGCAACAATATAATCAAATTCTTTAGGTGGCTTTAAGTTTGGATTGCTAATTCAATGGAGTTTTCAGTCATAAATAAAAACTGCTTTAAAATCATAGTACTGTTATTGTACCTTCTATCATAGTACGTGAATAATCTTTCTTCAAAGTCCTGAGTAATGTTGGCTGCTTGACAATGAGCCATTTGCTTTAATATAGATATTCTACACTGCAACTATATAAACCATTATAACATTCAGTATCTAGCTTATTTTAATTGGTAAAGTATCAACTCATTAAAACAAATACTCTTTTTTAAAAAAAAAAAAAGTTGCATTATTCAAGACTAATCTTTGAACCTGCAGAAAAGTTTTTGAGTATATTAAGTTATTGCACCAATTGAGTTTAGGATAGAGAAAGCTATGCTTAGCCTGATTCCTGATTGTGAATTATTGTCAAGGCATGGTTCTGCAACTGATTAGATGACAAAGGTAGAAAAAGCTACTTTCTTCAATTTTATGTACTGTTTTAAGCTACACTTGTATTAATGCTGTTTTTCTGTTGCACTACGTTTCATCTGCAAGGTTTGCTCTGTGTAACTCTGGCATGATAGTTACTTTACAATTTTAAACTGTGATCTTCATCCATTTGCAAACATTAGTGTAAATCTTCAACTTTATAACTAAGTACTGAACAGTTATCGGTAACTTGCAAACCGAGGAATGCGAATGATTGAGATTTTAAAGATTTTCTGTAATTGTGTACGGACAACTGTTAATTTAACAATTTTTGAAGTTTTTAAAATACATTTTATATATATGTAATTTCTACTGTCTTCCTGGATTTGTGCCTCTGCTGCTGAAAAGATAAATAGTAAACTGCCACCCCGACACTGCTCATTTATGTTGACTTCTAGGAACAGAGAGCTCCCCATCTGGAAGGAGACAAATGTGATCCATTTATATCTTCATACTGGCAGAACTCAGATTGGCCACTGAGTGGAGGAACAAACCTGCATCCTCTCATCTATAAAACGACATCAACTTACATTTATGTTGTGCCAAAAATGCAGAAAAACATCTCAGCACTTCAGAGGCATAATCAAACAAAAATGACTTGGAGATAAATTAGATATTAGGAGGGGTGACCAAAAGTTTTAGCATAGAGATGGATTTTAAGGGGTGCCTTATAGGAGATGTAGAAGCTTGAGGGGTTTCGGGCAAGAATTAATTGCAGAGCATGGGGCTGACACGGTTAATGGCACGGTTAGGGTGATGAGAGGATGAGTTGCACAAAAGGCTCAAGTCACAGGAATGGAGAGTTTGGGGGTGTGCGTGTAATACTGAGCGTTAGTGCTCCAGTGCTTGGCTTTTTTGGAGTAATTTTTAAAAACGTGATTTTTTCCCCATAAAATAAGGCTTGGTGAAGTCAAAGGCTTGAAGTCATCAAAAAATAAAAAAAATCTATATATTTATAGTACAACGTCCCATACCGTTTGACATTGTATCTTTCAAAAATATTTCTCTTCGGACTTTTAATTTATTTTTACTTTTTGTTTTATGACATTCATTTTGGAGCATGCACTTTATTCTGAATTGGAAGTTGCTAAATTTGAACTTGTTAATTAAAATTAAAATCATGCAAAGTGTCGTCTCTGCTGTTGCATTATAATGGCTTAATTTAAACAGGAAAAGCTGGAAATACTCAGCAGGTCAGGCAGCATCTGTGGAGAGAGAAACAGAGTTAACGTTTCAGGTCGATGATCTTTCGTCAGAGTTAACTCTGTTTCTCGCTCCACAGATGCTGCCTGACCTGAGTATTTCCAGCTTTTTCTATTTTTATTTCATATTCCAGCATCTGCGGTATTTTGCTTTTCTATTTGAATTAACAGGAGTCAACTGAAGTTAAAAGGCATATGAACATGGAAAATACTAACCTTGTACTGATAGGTAGTACAAAAATGTTAGGTAAAAGATGTAGACAAATGGCCAAACTCTAGATTTGTATCCCGAGTTTATGGGATGCAGCAGGAATGGCATCATCAAACTGAAATGGTAAAGATAGCAATTTTGTGCAATATATGATTTGGAACAGCAGCCATTATGAATTAATAGCAGATATCCATCAGTTTGGAAATTTAGATACTTGGAATATATCTAGCCAGTGTGATTATGCAGGATGTCTGTTCTTGGCTGTATGTACATAAATTCAATTGAGAAATAAGGAGTGCCATCACATTGGTTGTTTTAGACCACAAAAGCAAACAGATAGCCAAAATTAAAAAAAAAAGAGGGAACAATTGCAGATGGAGTGGAAAGGGTGCCTGGAATGCTGTAGAATCATAGAAATTTACAGCATGGAAATAGGCCGTATCGGCCCATCGTGTCCGCGCTGGCCAACAAAGAACCTATCCAGCCTAATCCCACTTTCCAGCTCTTGCTCTGTAGCTGTGTAGGTTACTGCACTTCAGGTGCACATCCAAGTACTTTTAAAATGTGGCGAGGATTTCTGCCTCTACTACCCTTTCAGCGATGAGTTCCAGACCCCCACCACCCTCTGGGTGAAAACATTTCCCCTCTAATCCACTCAATCTTAGAAACATAGGGCCCAAGTTTCCACACACGCCTAGAACGGCGCAGTCCAGACCTGGACGCCCGTTTTTCGTGCCACAAAATGCGCCTAAAAAAATCCTCCGTATTCTCCACCTCCCTGCAGGTCCTCTGGCCCTCGGCGCAGCACAGCATGAGCTGTGGGGGGGCGGAGCCAGGTCCCTGCACTGAAAACAGTACCGGGACCTCTGCACATGCGCGCTACAGTGGGCACGCCAAGTGCAGTAGCTCCAGGCGCCCGAAACTGTGTGGGAGGGGCCCAAAGCACGCAGCCCCGAGCCCTGGCCAAATGGCAGCCCCTAGCCCTGGCCGAATGGCCTCACTGGAGCTGTGTGAATAAGGCTCCTCCCACGGCCAGCTCCTGCCCCCCCACCCCTGCCTCCGGACCGGACCCGACACCCGCTCCCCACCCCCCCCCCCCGGACTGGACCCGACCCGACTCCCGCTCCGCCCCCCGCCCTCCCGCCCCGACTGGACCCGACCCGCGCTCCTGCTCCCGCTCCACCCCGACTGGACCTGACTCTCGCTCCCCGCCCCCGGACTGGATCCGACCTGACCTCCCCCTCCCCGACCTGACCGACCTCCCTCCCTCCCTCCCCCCTCTCTCTCTCTCTCCCCCCGACCCGAACCTCCCCGACCCGACCCGACCCAACGCCACCTACCTATGAATCTGGTGCTGGGGACGGGCCCTGCCCGAAGTCTCGGGCCGGCCCGTTCAGCCTTCCGTCCCGAAAGGCCTGCCTGAAGCACTTTCACACAGGTAGGAAGATGGTTTATTTAATCTTTTCTTTGCTTATAAATGTTTATTCAGGTTGGATTTATTTGTATAATATTTGTAGAGGTATAAATAAGGATTTATTATAGAATTTAATGACTTCCCTTCCTTCCCTCCCTCCCCCCCCCCCCCCCCCCACCACCTCGTTCTGGACGCCTAATTTGTAACCTGCGCCTGATTTTTTAATGTGTAGAACAGGTTTTTTCAGTTCTACAAAAATCTTCACTTCCTCCATTCTAAGTTAGTTTGGAGTACGTTTTCATTGTGGAAACTTTGAAATAAGGCGTCAGTGGCCGGACACGCCCCCTTCTGAAGAAAAAATTCTGTTCCAAAGTGGAACTGTTCTACCTGACTAGAACTGCAGAAAAAAAAAATGTGGAGAATTGCGATTTCTAAGATAGTCCGTCTTCCACCAGTTGCTCCTAAAAATCAGGCGTAAATCATGTGGAAACTTGGGCCCATTGAAAATAGGTGCAGGAGTAGGCCATTCGGCCCTTTGAGCCTGCACTGCCATTCAATGAGTTCATGGCTGAACATGCAACTTCAGTACCCCATTCCTGCTTTCTCGCCATAACCCTTGATCCCCCTAGTAGTAAGGACTACATCTAACTCCTTTTTGAATATATTTAGTGAATTGGCCTCAACAACTTTCTGTGGTAGAGAATTCCACAGGTTCACCACTCTTTGGGTGAAGAAGTTTCTCCTCATCTCGGTCCTAAATGGCTTACCCCTTATCCTTAGACTGTGACCCCTGGTTCTGGACTTCCCCAACATTGGGAACATTCTTCCTGCATCTAACCTGTCCAAACCCATCAGAATTTTAAATGTTTCTATGAGATCCCCTCTCATTCTTCTGAACTCCAGTGAATACAAGCCCAGTTGATCCAGTCTTTCTTGATATGTCAGTCCCGCCATCCCGGGAATAGTCTGGTGAACCTTCGCTGCACTCCCTCAATAGCAAGAATGTCCTTCCTCAGGTTAGGAGACCAAAACTGTGTACACTACTTCAGGTGTGGCCTCACCAAGGCCCTGTACAACTGTAGCAACACCTCCCTGCCCCTGTACTCCAATCCCCTCGCTATGAAGACCAACATGCCATTTGCTTTCTTAACCGCCTGCTGTACTTGCATGCCAACCTTCAATGACTGATGTACCATGACACCCAGGTCTCGTTGCACCTCCCCTTTTCCTAATCTGTCACCATTCAGATAATTTTCTGTCTCTCTGTTTTTACCACCAAAGTGGATAACCTCACATTTATCCACATTATACTTCATCAGCCATGCATTTGCCCACTCACTGAACCTATACAAGTCACTCTGCAGCCTCATAGCATCCTCCTCACAGCTCACACTGCCACCCAACTTAGTGTCATCCGCAAATTTGGAGATACTACATTTAATCCCCTCGTCTAAATCATTAATGTACAATGTAAACAGCTGGGGCCCCAGCACAGAACCTTGCGGTACCACACTAGTCACTGCCTGCATTTCTGAAAAGTACTCATGTACTCCTACTCTTTGCTTCCTGTCTGCCAACCAGTTTTCAATCCACGTCAGCACACTACCCCAATCCCATGTGCTTTAACTTTGCACATTAATCTCTTGTGTGGGACCTTGTCGAAAGCCTTCTGAAAGTCCAAATACACCACATCAACTGGTTCTCCCTTGTCCACTCTACTGGAAACATCCTCAAAAAATTCCAGAAGATTTGTCCAGCATGATTTCCCTTTCACAAATCCATGCTGACTTGGACCTATCATGTCACCTCTTTCCAAATGTGCTGCTATGACTGACTTGGACCTATCATGTCACCTCTTTCCAAATGTGCTGCTATGACATCCTTAATAATTGATTTCATCATTTTATCCACTACCGATGTCAGGCTGACCGGTCTATAATTCCCTGTTTTCTGTCTCCCTCCTTTTTTAAAAAGTGAGGTTACATTGGCTACCCTCTATTCCATAGGAACTGATCCCGAGTCTATGGAATGTTGGAAAATGACTGTCAATGCATCCGCTATTTCCAAGGCCACCTCCTTAAGTACTCTGGGATGCAGTCCATCAGGCCCTGGGGATTTATCGGCCTTCAATCCCATCAATTTCCCCAACACAATTTCCCGACTAATAAGGATTTCCCTCAGTTCCTCCTCCTTACTAGACCCTCCGACCCCTTTTATATCCGGAAGGTTGTTTGTGTCCTCCTTAGTGAATACCGAACCAAAGTACTTGTTCAATTGGTCTGCCATTTCTTTGTTCCCCGTTATGACTTCCCCTGATTCTGACTGCAGGGGACCTACGTTTGTCTTTACTAACCTTTTTCTCTTTGCATATCCATAGAAACTTTTGCAGTCCGTCTTAATGTTCCCTGCAAGCTTTCTCTAGTACTCTCTTTTCCCTGCCCTAATCAAACCCTTTGTCCTCCTCTGCTGAGTTCTAAATTTCTCCCAGTCCCCGGGTTCGGTGATATTTCTGGCCAATTTGTATGCCACTTCCTTGGCTTTAATACTATCCCTGATTTCCCTTGATAGCCACAGTTGAGCCACCTTCCCTTTTTTATTTTTACGCCAGACAGGGATGTACAATTGTTGTAGTTCATCCATGCGGTCTCTAAATGTCTGCCATTGCCCATCCACAGTCAATCCCTTAAGTATCATTCGCCAATCTATCCTAGCCAATTCATGCCTCATACCTTCAAAGTTACCCTGCTTTAAGTTCTGGACCATGGTCTCTGAATTAGCTGTTTCATTCTCCATCCTCATGTAGAATTCCACCATATTATGGTCACTCTTCCCCAAGGGGCCTCGCACAACGAGATTGCTAATTAATCCTCTCTCATTACACAACACCCAGTCTAAGATGGCCTCCCCCCTAGTTGGTTCCTCGACATATTGGTCTAGAAAACCATCCCTTATGCACTCCAGGAAAACCTCCTCCACCGTATTGCTTCCAGTTTGGTTAGCCCAATCTATATGCATATTAAAGTCACCCATGATAACTGCTGCACCCCTAATTTCCTGTTTGATGCCCTCTCCAACATCACTACTACTGTTTGGAAGTCTGTACACAACTCCCACTAACATTTTTTGCCCTTTGGTGTTCTGCAGCTCTACCCATATAGATTCCACATCATCCAAGCTAATGTCCTTCCGAACTATTGCATTAATCTCCTCTTTAACCAGCAATGCTACCCCACCTCCTTTTCCTTTTATTCTATCCATCCTGAATGTTGAATACCCATGGATGTTGAATTCCCATGGATGTTGAATTCCCAGCCCTGATCATCCTGGAGCCATGTTTCTGTAATCCCAATCACATCATATGTTAACATCTATTTGCACAGTTAATTCATCCACCTTATTGCGGACACTCCTTGCATTAAGACACCACGCCTTCAGGCTTGTTTTTTTAACACCCTTTGCCCTTTTAGTATTATGATGTAGTGTGGCCCTTTTTGTTTCTTGCCTTTGTTTACTTGGCCTTCCACTATTGCTTTTTACCTTTCTACCATCTGTTTCTGACTCCATATTACTTCGCCCTATCTCGCTGCGTAGGTTCCCACCCCCCTGCCATATTAGTTTAAACACTCGCGAACTGCATTAGCAAATGTTACCCCGAGGACATCAGTTCCAGTTCTGCCCAAGTGCAGACCGTCCCTTTTGTACAGGTCCCACTTCCCCCAGAACTGGTTCCAATGTCCCAGGAATTTGAATCCCTCCCTCTTGCACCACTGCACTTCTACCAATTACTTTAAATCTATGCCCCCTCGTTGTTGCCTCCTCTGCGAAGGGAAGTAGGTATGTCCTATCCACTCTATCTAGGCCCTTTATAATTTTACACACCTCTAAGATCTTCCCTCGGCCTCCTCTGTTCCAAAGACAACAAACACAGCCTATACAATCTTTCCTCATAGTTAATATTCTCCAGACCAGGCAATATCCTTGTAAATCTCCTCTGTACCCTCTAGTGCAATCACATCTTTCCTGTAATGTGGTGACCATAACTGCATGCAGTACTTTAACTGTGGCCTAACTCGTGTTTTATACAGTTCAAGCATAACCTCCTTGCTCTTATATTCTATACCTTGGCTAATAAAGGCAAGTATTCCGTATGCCTTCTCAACTACCTTATCTACCTGGCCTGCTACCTTCAGGGATCTATCCAAGGTCCCTTTGTTCCTCTACACTTAAGTGTCCTACCATTTAATACATATTCCCTTGCCTTGTTAGCCCTCCCCAAATACTTCTGGATTGTATTCCATTTGTCACTGATTTGCCAACCTGACCATTACTTGATATCTTCCTCCAGTCTACAGCTTTCTTCTTTATTATCAACCACATAGCCGATTTTAGTATCATCTGCAAACTTCTTAATCATACCCCTGAAATTCAAGTCTAATTCATTGATGTATAACACAAAAAGTAACGAAATGAGTACTGAGCCCTGCGGAACCCCACTGGAAACAGCCTTCCAGTCACAAAAACACCATTCAGCCATTACCCTTTGCTTCCTGCCTTTGAGCCAATTTTGGATCCAACTTGCCACTTTGCCTTGGATCCCATGGGCTTTTACTTTCCTGACCAGTCTGCCATGTGGGACCTTATCAAAAGCCTTGCTAAAATCCATATACACTACATCAAGCGCACTGCTATCACTGACCCTCAGTGTTATCTCTCAAATTCAAACAAGTCAGTCAGACATGACCTTCCCTTCACAAAGCCATGGTGACTGTCCTTGATTAATCCGTGACTTTCTAAATGTAGATTTATCCTGTCACTCACAATTTTTTTTAACAATATTCCCACCACTGAGGTTAGACTTCTGCTGTAATCTGGTGGGGGGGAATATCAGGGAGAGAGGAGTGTCTTTAAGTTGACGGCACACCAGACATTTTAAAGCAAATTTGCACATTGTTTTTTCTGAATAGTAACTCTATGGGCCCAAGTTTCCACATGATTCTCGCCTGATTTTTAGGAGCAACTGGTGGAGAACGGACTATTTTAGAAATCGCAATTCTCCACATTTTTTTTTCTGCAGTTCTAGTTAGGTAGAACAGTTCTAGTTTAGAACAGAATTTTTTCTTCAAAAGGGGGCGTGTCCGGCCACTGACGCCTGATTTGAAAGTTTCCACAGTGAAAATGTACTCCAAACTAAAGTAGAATGGCGCCAGTGAAGATTTTTGTAGAACTGAAAAAACCTGTTCTACACATTAAAAAATCAGGCGCAGGTTACAAATTAGGCGCCCAGAATGAGGTGGGGGGGAAGGGAACTCATTAAATTCGGCAATAAATCCTTATTTATACTTATACAAATATTATACAAATAAATCCAACCTGAATAAACATTTATAAGCCAAGAAAAGATTAAATAAACCATCTTCCTACCTGTGTGAAAGTGCTTCAGCCAGGGAGAGTTCTGCAGCTATTCGTGCCGCTGAGCAAGAGAGGGAGGGAGAGAGGGGGGGGGGGGTTGGGGAACAGGAGCGGGGGGTGGGGAAGCGGGTGTCGGGTCGGGGGGGGGGGGAGCGGGTGTCGGGTCGGGGGGGGGAGCGGGTGTCGGGTCGGATCGGATCGGGGCGGGGGGGGGGGGGAGCGGGCCTCGGGTCGGGGCGGGGAGCCGGGGGGGGTGGGGGGGAGCGGGCCTCGGGTCGGGGCGGGGGGGGAGAGCGGGTCTCTGGGTGAGCGGGTGTCGTGTCGGGTCTGGTCGGCGGGGGAGGGGGGGAGCGCGAGTGTCGGGTCTGGTCGGGCGGGGAGCAGGAGCTGGCCGTGGGAGGAGCCTCATTCACGCAGCCCCAGTGAGGCCATTGGGCCAGGGCTAGGGGCTGCGTGCTTCGGGCCCCTCCCACACAGTTCGGCGCCTGGAGCTACTGCACTTGCGTGCTGACTGTAGCGCGCATGTGCAGAGGTCCCGGCACTGTTTTCAGCGCAGGGACCTGGCTCCGCCCCCCCCACAGCTCGTGCCGGCTGCGCCGAGTGCCACATGACCTGTAAGTCGGTGGAGAATACCGAGGATTTTTTTAGGTGCCGTTTTAGGCGCGAAAAACGGGCGCCCAGTTCGGAGGGGCACCTGTTTTTTTTCTTGTGGAAACTTGGGCCCTATGATACTGATATTGCTATGCAGTTATACAATCATAAAGGTACTTGGCGATAAATCAGTCTTTAGCATTGTTTGTTCTTTAAATTTAGGCTTTTTTCAAGCATTCTTTTTCCGTTTCAAGGATTTTCCTCAGTTTTTAAAATGAAATGCTGTTTGGGTATTGATTGACTTGAGTATCATGTATTTGATATCGTCGTGGAGCAAGCGGAGGATGGTGACAAACTTTTGGGGGCAGCCGAAATGGAGGAGGACATTCCATCGTCCCTCACAGTGTCAAAGGCCTTCCTGAGGTCAAAGAAGACCATGTGCAAGGGTTGGTGCTGTTCCCTGCATTTCTCTTGTAGTTGTCTCGTGGTGAAGATCATGTCCATTGTACCCCTTAGTGGACGGAATCCGCATTGTGACTCTGGGAGGAGCTCTTCAGCCGCGGAGAAGACGGTTGAGGAGAATTCTAGCGATGACTTTCCCAGTGGCCGATAGCAGGGGGATTCCTCTGTAGTTGCACAGTTGGACTTGTCCCCCTTTTTTGAAGATGGTCACGATTACGGAATCTTGACCAACGGATCCACCACAGACCCAATCGGGGTCAATCAGGGCTGCGTCATCGCGCCAATGCTCCTCTCGATCTTCCTCGTTGCAATGCTCCATCTCTCTCAACAAGCTCCCCGCTGGAGTGGAACTAAACTATAGAACCAATGGGAACCTGTTCAACCGTCGTCGCCTCCAGGCACGATCCAAGGTTGTCCCATCCTCTTGTCATCGAATTACAGTACGTGGACGACGCTTGTGTCTGCGCACGTTCAGAGGCCGAACTCCAAACCGTAGTCAACATCTTCACCGAGGTGTATGAAAGCATGGGCGTTACACTAAACATCCCTAAGACAAAGGTCCTCCACCAACCTGACACACCGCCTCACAGCACTGCCCCCCCCGGTCATCAAAATCCATGGTGTGGCTTTGGACAACGTGGGCCATTTTCCATATCTCGGGCGCCTGCTATCAGCAAGGGCGGACATCGATAACGAGGTCCAACACCACCTCCGGTGTGCCAGCGCAGCCTTCGGTCGCCTGAGGAAGAGTGTGTTTGAAGACCTCAAATCTGGCACCAAGCTTATGGTCTACAGGGCAGTAGTGATACCTACCCTCCTATATGGCTCAGAGACGTGGACTATATACAGTAGACACCTCAAAGTGCTGGAGAAGTACCACCAACGCAGCCTCCGCAAGATCCTGCAAATCCACTGGGAGGATAGACGCACCGTCCGTATTCTTGCTCAGGCCAACAGCCCCAGCATCGAAGCACTGACCACACTCAACCAGCTCTTGTTGGGCGAGCCACATCGTCTGCATGCCTGACACGGGACTCCCAAAGCAAGCGCTCTACTCTGAACTCCTGCACGGCAAGTGAGCCACAGGTGGGCAGAGGAAACTTTTCAAGGATTCCCTCAAAGCCTTCTTGATATAGTGCAATATCCCCACGGGCACCTGGGAATCCCTGGCCTAAGATCGCCCTAAGTGGAGGAAGAGCATCCGGGAGGGCGCTGAGCACCTCGCATGTCATCGCCGAGAGTATGCAGAAACCAAATGCAGACAGCGGAAGGTGTGTGTGGAAAACCAGACTACACATCTAGACTTTCCTTCAACCACTGTCTGTCACAGAGACTGTAATTCCCATAATGGTCTGTTCAATCACCTGAGAACTCACTTTGATTGGAAGCACGTCTTTCTCGATTTCAAGGGACTGCCTATGATTTTTTTTTTGATGAACAAACGATTTGATCACAAGTGCATTGTGGACCCTGATTTACATCCTGTTATACATATTTAGATTGTATTGCCCGTCTCTTGAGTTCACTATGCAGTAACTAGATGTTCGCATACAATGCTTTGACACAGAAGATTGCACATCTGGAATAAATGCAGTTTTTACTCTTGAATTAGTGACTTGCAGTTGGTTGGTGCTCTCAATTTTAAGGGCCGTTAGTTACAAAATATTAATTCTTCTTTGACGATTTCTTAAAGCAAATCACTTTGCATTTTAGATTTTTATTCCCCACTACTTAAAGCAGATTAGCATACAAAATAAAGACCTGGATTAATTGCGCTGTTTTTGAAATTTAACAAATGTTAGGGGAAGAATGTACTGCTGGCCCCACATGTCCCTTGAGTTAGTGAAACGAAGACTGGGTGACTTTTTGAAAAGATTAACTGATTTGTATGAAAACTTTCTCACCAGAGTGAAACACCCTCAACAATAGTTGTAATCTTTATCTGCCAACTCACTTCAATTGTGCATCATGCAGCCACTGGCCAGATGAAGGTTCAACTATCATTTCTTTGACTGCTGCTGGTTGATAATAGTATACGTGGGTGGTGGTCATGATGTCTTCACAGATAGAAGCAGCTATATTCTCTCTCATTATGTTATGGCTTAACTACATGCTTTCACTAGCTAAAGTGTCACGACCAGTCTGCATGAGAGAGGGAATGGTCTGCCCACATTATCGGAAGTCTAGCTTCACTAGAAAGGTTAATTTGGAAGAGCAACACAGATAACTTGCTCCCCCAAGATGTCGACTGCAATGTTACCTGTCCAAAAGTTCCCTCAATTCAAGGAAAACTATCAATCCTCGAAGCACACTACATCAGAAGAGTGCAGATATGAGACGGGCGCACTTTGCAGTTGTTTATCGCTAGCCACCCCAATTCTGCTCCCGTGATAAACTCCATGTTTACACATGTTTTCTTCACAGGCAACTTATTACACCCTCTGTCATCTATATTATCTACGTTTTGTAATTCTTTGCAGGAAATCATCCTTTCAAAAAAGGAAGTTGATGCGGTTCCAGCTTCTGTTGTGGTGTGGGACATTGAAGACCGGAATTGTTACCATGGGGAGGATTTCAGCAGCTAAAGGTAAGCTTGTCCAGATAAAACCATAAACCAAATATACCACCTATGTTGTGGACTGAAAGCATGTGGTTGGTGACGATTGGCAGTTGCATTTCTTAAGCACTGTTTTAATTCTTGCACGAAAGAGCAAATGGTTGTGATCTCTCCTTGTGTTGTACTTCTCATTGAGAAAAAAAACACATGATTTCTCCTCTCGATCAGATTAATGTTTACACGTGATCTTCTGTTTCCAAGTGCCCAGTTCTTTTTCTTGGAATTAAGATATCAACACTAATTGTCAGCTTATCAAAACATGCACTCGAGGTCATAAGGCACTTATCGTTGATAAACTCTAAACTGTCTTAGCTGTCACCTCAAAGTGCCACAAACCCAAATGAAGGGGGTTGAGGTGCAAATTGGTTTTCATACTCTGTGCAAAGAATGTACCCTTGGTGGGTTGTTGACCTGGTACGACTGCTAATACTAATCAATTCAAAACCTCCTCAGAATAGTACAGCAACAGCAATTTTGCTGAGGTTTTAAATTGAGCTAAAATGCAGCATCTTATGCATGATCCGGGCATGACTGATGCATAAAGTGTTTGTTGCCAAAATATGACATCACTGCCACATTTCACCTGGGCTCTTCCAAATGCACCTGAAGAGCCTGGATTTTGAGGGCAAAGTTATAAAACAAAGACAAGAAAAACAGACGTGGTGTGATTGGCTGCATTAAAGAACAGGGAGATCATGCCTTTTGGCTGTTCGAACCAGATTTAGTTTAGCTGAACCAATGCTATACCAAGAGTTAATTGTGCTAGCCCAAAGCATTAGATCATCAACATTGTAGGAACAAAGGAACAGGTATCCCTTAAAATCATTGGTTGACAACAATCAATCAATCTCAGATTTAAAATTAACAATTGATCTTGCATAAATTGCTGTTGTTTGGGGAAGAGAGTTCCAAACTTGTACCACTCTTTGGGCTAGAATTTCGACGGCTTTGTGACCGGGATTTTGCCACGATTTGACCCTCCGCAGCGAAAACCCGGTTGGTGGGATCTTCTGGGTACCGTTTTGCAGCAGCGCTTCCACGTACCGCCAGGGAGAGGAGCACCGATATGCAACACCAGAAATGGCATTTGCGATCGATATTTGGCTCTCTCAGGACCCGTATTCTGCGCCCAGAACACCGATAGGGTAAAACCTGTGGTGCAGCCCTGCCAGCATCGATAAGTATGAAGACCTGCAAGAAAAAAAGTAAATTAAAGTTTTTATTTTTTGATTTTCCCCCCCCCCCCCCAGCGATTTAGTAGGTACGGGTTTTGGGAATGTTTTGTGAATTTTTATTTTGTGGAATTTTTTTGTTTCCCCGCCCCACCCCACCCCAAAGACCTCTCGCGCACTGCTATCGGACCCGGACTTTTGTGCCGTGAAACCTCATGCAACGCTGATTTTTACTGATGCGCAAATTAAAGGCAGAAAAGCGGGCCTAAAAACGTCAGCAAAGCGAAAACTGTAATTTTGGCGTAAAACTACCATTTTCGCTGAAAAACAAAATTCTAGCCCTTTGCATGTAGAAGTGTTTCCTAATTTCACTCCTGGAAGGTCTGGCTCTAATTTTTAGACTAGTCCTAGATTCTCCAACCAACTGAATAGTTTCTCTCTCGCTCTACCTTATATGTTCTCCATACTATCTTGAAAACTTTGATCTGATCACATCACCATCTAAATTCTAGGGACTACATTGTAGGGACTAACCCTAATTTGTGTAATCTCTCCTTGTAATTTGACTCTTGAAGTCCGGGTATCATTCTGGTGAACTGACACTGCACTCCATCCAAGGCCAATATATCCTTCCTGAGGTGTGGTGACCACAGCTGCTCATAGTACTCCAGGTGTGGGGTAACCAGGGCTTTGTATAGCTGCAAGCATAACTTCTATCCTCTTGTATTCCAGATATAAAGGCCAGCATTTCATTAGCCTTTTAAATTATTTTCTGTACCTGTTCATGACAATTTAACAATCTATGTACCTGAACCCCTAAGTCTCTTTGGACCCTCCACTGCTTTTAGCTTTTTGCCAGTTACAAAGTACCCTGTTCTATCCTTTTTAGGTCCAAAGTGGATGACCTCACATTGAAGTCCACTTACTATAGTTTCATCTACAGTGCCACCTATCTTTATTTCAGCGGCACATCTGGATACGTGGCTTTCAATCCCCATGATCTAAGTTCGTTAATAAATACGGTGAATAGTTGAGGCCCCAACACAAATCCCTACGGGACACCACTAATCACATCCTGCCAATTAGAGTACCTACCCATTATCCCTACTCTCTGTCTCCTGCTTTTCAACCAATTTCCAAGCCAGATCAATAATTGCCTTCAAATGCTTCAGCTTCTATCTTAGTTAACAGTCTCTTATGTAGCACTTTTTCAGATGCCTTCTGGAAGTCCATATAAATAACATCCATAGACATTATCCTGTCCACTACTTCAATAACCTCTCCAAAAAAATTCAATCAGGTTCGTCAGGCACGAACTGCATTTTACAAATCCATGCTGGCTTTTCTTAGTTGAAAATTTTCAAGTTGATCAATTTATAGACTCCAGTAATTTCCTGACAACAGATGTTAGGCTAACTGTTCCATAATTCCCTGGTTTTCCTCCCTCACCATTTTTGAATAGTGGCGTGACATGCGCAATTTTCCAATCTAAAGGAATGACTCCTCAATCGAGGGAATTTTGGAAGATTATAGTTATGGCATCTGCAGTGTGCTCACCTACTTCCTTCAAAACTTTAGGATGGAAATCATCTGGTCCTGGGGACCTGTCATTCTTTAGTGCCATTATTTTATTTTACTGCTATTTTAGTTGCGTTAATTTTGTTGAGTCCCTATCCCTGATTAAGTATTAGTTTCCATGGAATATTATCCTTTTCCTCTACTGTAAACACTGACACTTGGGGCCCAAGTTTCCACACGATAAAAAAACGGGCGCCCCTCCGAGCTGGGCGCCCGTTTTTTGCGCCTAAAACGGCGCCTAAAAAAAAAACCTCGCGATTCTGGAGCGTTCTGCAGCTCCTTGTCTGCCTGGCGTGGCGCCCAGGGGGGCGGAGCGTACACTCGCGGCGATTTTGTGAGTGGGAGGGGGCGGGTATTATTTAAATTAGTTTTTTTCCTGCTGGCAACGCTGTGCCTGCGCGTTGGACCGTTCGCGCATGCTCAGTGTGAAAAAAACATTGGCACGTGGCTATTTTTGTAGTTCTTTGTAGCTGTTTAATTTTTGAACATTTTTTAAATAAAAGCACATTGCCATCAGCACTTGCAGCCTTCTCATTGTCGTCCCGTCTCTCCTTCCCCCCCCCCCGCCCCCCGCGGGAAGAACGGGCGCCTCCTACCCCCGCCCCCCGCGGGAAGAACGGGCGCCTCCTCTCCCCTCCCCTCCCCCCCCCCCCCCCCGCCCCCGCCCCCGCGGGAAGAACGGGCGCCTCAGGCTGACTGCAGCATTCTCCCTGGCTGAAGCACTTTCACACAGGTAGGAAGATGGTTTATTTAATCTTTTCTTTGCTTATAAATGTTTATTCAGGTTGGATTTATTTGTTTAATATTTGTAGAAGTATAAATAATGATTTATTGTAGAATTTAATGAGTTCCCTTCTCTCCCCCCCCCCCCCACCTCATTCTGGACACCTAATTTGTAACCTGCGCCTGATTTTTTAATGTGTAGAACAGGTTTTTTCAGTTCTACAAAAATCTTCAATTGCTCCATTCTAATTTAGTTTGGAGTACGTTTTCACTGTGGAAACTTTCAAATCAGGCGTCAGTGGCCGGACACGCCCCCTTTTGAAGAAAAAATTATGTTCCAAAGTAGAACTGTTCTACCTGACTAGAACTGCAGAAAAAAAAATGTGGAGAATTGCGATTTCTAAGATAGTCCGTTTTCCACCAGTTGCTCCTAAAAATCAGGTGCAAATCATGTGGAAACTTGGGCCCAAAGTAATTATTTAACATCTCTGCGAGCTCCTTATTATCATTGACCATATTACCATTGCCAGTTTTCAAGGAGCCAACATTGCTCCTGACTACCCTCTTTTCCCCCCCCCCCCCCCCCCCCGTATTTTTTGTTGTTGATTTTGACATCTCTTGCAAGATTCTTTTCATACACTCTTTTTGTAGCTTTTGCTATCTATTTGGTGACCCTTTGCTGTTCTTTGTATCTTTCCCATTTACTAGGATCTGTGCTTCTTTGCATTTTTGTATGCTTTTTCTTTTAGTTTTATGTTGTCTCTTACCTCTTTCGTCACCCATGGCTGTTTCTTTTGGCAAGTGGAGCTCTTGCCCCTCGGGTATAAACTGGTTCTGCATCACATTAAATTATTTTTTTAACACCTCCACTAATCATCTGTCGTTTTACCTATTAACAGATTTGCCCAGTTTACTGTGGACAGTCTCTGTCTCATCCCATTGACGTCTGCCTTGCCTAAATCTAGAATCTTAGATGTTTTGCGTTTCTCCCTTTCAAACACTAATTTGAATTCTATCATGTTATGATCGATATTAGATAAATGTTCACACACTGTTAGACTGTTAACTAAATCTGGCTCATTACTTATTGCTGAATCTAATATGGCATGCCTCCTTGTTGGTTCTGAGACGTTGCAGAAAACGATCCCGAATACACAAGAAATGCACTACCTTTCTGATGTGCTAATTTGCTTATCCCCATCTATATGAAAGTTAAAATCACTCTGCCATTGCTACATGTCTAATCTCTGCAGTTTTACAATCCAGCACTTCACAGGGTTCTGTACACAACTCCCACTACAGTCTTAAGTCCTTTCCTATTAATTCTACCCATAAAGTCTCCATTGCCTCCTTGCCTCTCGTAACAGCATATTCTATTGTTACCTCATGGTTCACAACTAATGAGTGGAAGATCCATAGGTAATTGGAGGAATTGTTTTTGAACGATAAGGGAGTTGAGGGTTCTGGGGAGCAGGCAGGAAAGTGGAGTTGAGGCCAAGATCAGATCAGCCATGATCTTATTGAATGGCGGAGCAGGCTTGAGGGGCCAAATGGCCTACTCCTGTTCCTATTATGAGACTGAACTCTTTGTCCCTATCTCTGTCTCCTACCTCCCAACCAATTACCGACCCACATCACAAGGTTACCTCCAATTTTGTGTACTTTCATTTTGCTAATAATCTTAGAACCTTATTAAATGCCTTCTGGCCATCCACATAGACAACATCCATAGACATTCCCCTATATTGGTAACCTCCTCAAAAAAAGTCAACTAAATTAGTCAGATGTGACCTACCCTTCACAAATCCATGCAAAATCTTTTGATCAGCTCATTGTTGTCCAAGTGTTCAGTCACTCTGCCTCTGAGATTTCAGTAACTTGTCCACAATTGCTAAACTGACAGGTCTGTAGTTACTTGATTTCTCCATCTCCCCCTTAAATACTGGAGTGACATTGGCAATTTACCAATCCAAAGGCAAATTCCTGAAACTAAAGAACTTTTGTAAAATTACAACTAATGCATCTGCAATTTGCTCACCTATTCCCTTTGTTTCCACCCCAGGATATTAATCAGGTCCTGGGGATTTGTCTATCTCAAGTCCCATTATTTATTCCTGCTCCCACATTGTTACCTCTGGTGTCCCCCAAGGATCTATCCTTGCCCCCTCCTATTTCTCATCTACATGTTGCCCCTTTGCGACATCATCTGAAAACAGTGTCAGTTTCCATATGTAAGCTGGCGACACCCTGGTCTACCTCTTCAGCTCTTCTCTTAATCCTGCCACAGTCTCTAAATTGTCAGACTGCTTTTCGGACATCGAGTACTAGATGAGGAAAAATTTACTCCAACTAACTATTGGGAAGACCTAAGCCATTGTCTTCGGCCCCTGCCACAAACTCCATTCCCTAGCTACTGACTCTATCCCTCTCCCTAGCATCTGTGTGAGGCTGAACCACATTGTTCGCAGCCTTGGTGTCATGTTTGACCCTGAAATTAGCTTCTGACCACACATCCGCGGCATAACGAAGACTGCCGATTTCTGCCTCTGTAACATTGCCTGTCTCTGTCCCTACCTCAGTTCATCTGCTGCTGTAAACCTGATCCATGTCTTTGTTATCTCTAGACTTGACGATTCCAACGCACTCCTGGCTGGCCTCCTACATTCTACCCTATGTAAACTTGAGCTCATCCAAAACTCAGCTGCCCATGTCCTAAATTGCACCAAGTCCCGTACACTCGTCACCCCCGTGCTCACTGACCTACATTGTCTCCTGGTTAAGCAAGGCCTCAAATTTTAATATTATCCTTGATTTAAAATCTCCATGGCCTCGCCCCTCGTTATCTCTGTAAACTCCTCCAACCCTCCCCTCGAGATATCTGCGCCCCTCTAATTCTGCCCTCTTGAGCATCCCTGATTATAATCACTCAGCCATTGATGGCTGTGCCTACAGCTGCTAAGGCCCTAAGCTCTGGAATTTCCTTCCTCAACCTTTTCTCATCTCTACCTCTTTCCTCCTTGAAGATGCTCCTTAAAACCTGCCTTTTTAACCAAGTTTTTGGTCATCTGTCCTAATTTCTTTTTTGACACTCCTGTGAAGCTTCTTGCAACGTTTTATTACATTAAAGGCATATATAAATACAAGGTGTTTATTGGTATGCACTGCTTTTATATCATACCAAAAAATACTTTGAATAGTTCTCATTGTTTGTAGATTTAACCATTAACCATTCAACCCAGTTTAATCATTTCTCATCCCTTTGAAGTTTACTTTACTTAAATTTTAAAACATGGTTTGTGACTTCGCTTTCTCCCTCTGAATTTGACATTAGATTTAAGTCATGTCATGGCTACTATTTTTAAGATACTCCCTTACTATCAGATTGTTAATTAATTTTGCTTAATTGCTCATCACTAAATCTACTATGATTTGTTCCCTTGTCGGTTCTAAAACTTATTGTTTCAGAGAACTGTCCTGAATGTATTCTAGAAATGCATTGCCTTTACTACTTAAGCTGTTTTGCTTTTCCCAGTCTATTAAAAAAAAATGATCTCCCATTATAACCACATTGTTTTTACTACATGCTTCCCTGAGCTCCGCTTTTATACGTTCTCTTCTCCCCCCAGCCCCCCACACCCCATCCCATGACATCAAGATCAGTAGACAACTCCGACCAGGATCTTGCATCCTTTACTGTTAAATCAACCACTACTGTTGGCATTGCCCGATCACCCTAACTAAAATCCCTTCTTTCAACTGTGATTTTGTCATTTATTAATATTGCTATTCCCTCCTTTCTTAATTTCCCTGTCCTTTTTGAAAGGTCCTAGCCTGGAAAATGTTAGTCCCACCAGCTCGTAGCACATCTCTGTGAAGGCTACTACAGCTTTTTAGGCTGAACTTGTGTTTCTAATTCACTTGTTTTATGTTTTGCGATACATGCATTTGTGTATGTACCCAGTGTCTTCTCTGGGTAACTGTCCCCACCCTGTAGGTGAGACTTCTCAGCTGATTTTTAGTGAAGTTTAAATGAACTCATTTCTCAGTCAGTATACTAACCATACACACTTTTAGGTGTATGTTGTGTGTTTGGAATGCAGTATCCCTCTAGAGTCTTTGCAACAAGGCAGGAATCAGTCAAGTTAACAGGGGATGGCTTGGCAGTGCAGTGATGTGTTGTCACTGTGTTAACTCCGCAATTGCAAGAACTGAAGAGGAATTCCATTTTCTAGAGAAGTTCTATCATATGTATTGTCCTATCAGCTATTTTGGGCATACCTTCTGGATCTGTTCTAAGCATTGCGGGCATGTCAGTGACATGGCCCTCAGAATTAATGCCCTGCTCCTTGGTGGCATAGCAAATTTATATAGTGAGTAATAAAAACAGAAAATGCTGGAAATACTCAGACCAGGCAGTATCTGTGGAAAGAGAAACAGAGTTAACATTTCAGGTCGATGGCCCTTCGTCAGAACTGGCTTTTTTGTCAGTGCTGCTCAAGAAAAAGGTAGAGTGCATGCATGTGATGGCACACGGCGTTAAGCGTGGATCTTGACACGACAAGAGCAGTGGTTCGAGGAACACTGAATATCTGGGAGATATCTGTAATCCTCGGTGGATCCAAAACATGAAGGATGGAATTTCAGTTGGAATCCCACAGAGCCGGAGACAGTTGTTGAGGAAAGAGATGTGGCTGTGAAAGCGGGTTTTGGTAGATACCTGATCAAACACGAAAACCACTGTCCAGTTCTGGCGAAGGGTCATCGACCTGATATATTAACTATTTTTCTCTTTAACAGATGCTGCCTGACCTGCTGAGTATTTCGAGCATTATCTGTTTTGATTTCAGATTTCCAACATCGTAATATTTTGCTTTTGTATTATTGAGTGAGTAGTTGAGCTATACAGACCAAGAAAGGTTTCCACTCTCTGGTTGAATCCCTGCTCTGGGCTAAGTTGTAGCACTACAGTTGGCTGTGGCACCCTTGAATTAGGAAAGGAAAATTGGCCAACATTCCTAACCACAGTCCGATGGCTCCTGCCAAAGGTTTGCATGTGTAAATGCCGAGCAAGGACAGATCAAGACTTTAGAACTGGATTAGAAAATGGTTGCTTATTGCAGTGTTTTTAAAATTGAGTGCATTAAAATTAAAGGAAGCTCTTGACTCTAAAATTGTTTCTTCAAATGTCAACTTTTAGTTTGCTCACTTGATGTACTATGAAGCTTGGCGATTGTAAGTCCTTTGAGATCTATCAATAAAACCTGAAAAAAGTGGAATCAAGATTATCCAGCATGAATTTGTAAAAGGCAAGTCATGTCTGACAAATTTAAGTTATTTTGAGGAAATAATAGACTGTACTGGCAAATGAAATGCAAGGGATGTGTGTATGTTGATTGTCACGTGGTATTAAAGAGAGTGTGGCAGCATGAACAGGAAATTGGTTAAAGGATAGAAAAGTGGTTAATGGACATCTTTTGAACTGGAGGAATGTAAACCATGGTGTGCACCGGGCGGGTGATGGGATCCTTGCTTTTCTTTCTGTCTCATTTTCTCCTCTTATCTATCTGCTTGGGCATAGGAGGCACGATCAAAATTTGCAGAGGTCATAAGTGACTTCAGGAGGACATAAGTAGGCAAGTAGATTGCATAGACAGATGAAATTTACTGTGGAGAAATGAGAGGCGATACATTTTGGGAGGTGGAACAGAGAGAGGATTTGTACAACAAATGGTAAAATTGTAAAAGGAGTAGAAAAGGAGAAATACTTGAGGGTTCAGATGTATGAAACTTTAAAAGTGGCTGGGGGGGGGGGCAGGGGGAGTTGATAAAGCTGTTGGGAGGAGGTGAAAAAGCATATAGGATCCTATGTTTTATAAATAGAGATGTAGAGTGCAAAAGCAGAGGTAATGCTAAACCTGTACAAATTATTGGTGATGGCTCTTTAGAATGTTGGGCTCAAAATTGCCCAGGAGTTGCTCCGTTTTTTTGGAGCAAGTTGATTTTTCTGGAGTATCTTAAAAATCCCCATTTTGCACACAATTTGCACCAGTGTAAGTGAGTTAGTTAGGATTTTTTTAGTTTAGTTTAGTTTTTTTCAAAAGGGGGCGTTACCAGCCACCTACACCTGTTTTTCCCCTTTAGCTCACTTTGGACAGCTAATAGTTACTCCAAACTAACTTAGGACAGAGTATGTGACCGCACAGAAAACCCTTGTGGAGAGTTAAGAAATCAGCGCAGGAAGGTACTAATGACTTGACTAAAGAATGTGAATAGGATCAAACAGCAATACAGGACATATGTCAAACTTCCCAAAGTTAATTTACTATACAACAGAAGCATTCATGGAAGCTTCAGCTACAAAAATAAAAAGTAAAGAGACAAAACATAATTAGATCATTTTTTCAAAATAGTCAAATAAAAAATAGAAGTACCTCCTGCTCGTAATTCTTATGTAGGAAAGTATTTTCATCAACAGGGTTAAGGAAAGTCTTGAGTAAGCTCATTAAAATTACTGGCTACACAGTTATCTTCCCCCCTGTCCCCCGGGACCAAAACTCTCCTCCTCCCAACCCCCCCACCACCAATCAAAACTCTTCTCCTCCTCCCCCCGATCAAAACTCTCCCCGCACCAACCTGTTTGCTGTAGCCTTAGCTCGGGGAGGCCAGCGGGCCGGCCTGTGCGGCAGGCCACTCTGCCCGTGATAGCAGCGGGTCCCACGCTGCAGCACCCATCATCATCATCGGTAGGAGCTACTGCGCATGCGCGAACGCTCCAGTGCGCATACAGAGAGCTGCCGGCACTGTTTTTCGCTCAGGGCCCTAGCTCCGCGCCCTAATCGACAGACCACACCGTGCCAAGCCATGGGAGAGGCCACCGAGCGGCCAGAATCCGGAGACATCTTTTTGGCGACGTTTTCAGCCCACAAAATTGCCGCATCTCTGGTGGGTGCGCCAAAAAAACAGATGGGCAAATTTTGAGCCCACTGCATCCCATACTTTAGAAAGGATGCATTAGATACCAGGGAATAGAGACCTCAATTATGAGTAGAAACTGTGTGGCATTTTCATCAAGACTGATGAAGTTGAGGAGATCTGCTGACGATGGTTAGTGAATCGGTAACTAGAGAATATAAATTTAAGATCACCAAAAGAATGAAGGGTGAGGTGAGGAGAATTTTTTTCAATGCAGAAAGTTGTTAGGACGTGGAATGCCTTACCACAAACTGGTGGAAGCAGACCCATAATATATTTTAAAATGGGGTGGGTAAAATTTTTAAAGGTTATGGGAAAAGGGCAAAATGGATAGCTCTTTTGAGAGTTGGCACAGATACAGAGCCATAGAAGTCTACAGGACAGGAGGAAGTCATTTCGCACATGGTGTCTATGCCAACTCTTTACGAGAGCAAATCAAAACTGCCTGCTGTCTCTGAGCCCTGTACCTTCCTCTGCTTCAAACTATGGCTAACTAATATTTCGTACAAATTTATCATGACTTCTTCACTCTTTTCTATGCCCCTATTTATCAAACTCTTTTCTATACCCCTATTTATAAAACTATTTATAAAGTATTGTTGGCCCTCTTTTTAAGGCCTTATCTATCTGCATTTGCTTTTCAGGAAATATTGTATTTGAATCCCTCTGTCTCTTTGATCATCTTCACGCTTCACATCTTTTCATTAAATGTAGAACACACAATCGTTATTTTTTCCTCCAAAAGCATACTGCTTCTCACTTGCCTACATTCAATTATATCTGCCACCTTTTAGCCCATCCTGCTAAGCTAAGCTGTCTTAATGTTTGCCAAACCCCCTTCTTTTGTGACATCAACAGATTTTGAGTTTATGCTCTATGCCTAAGTCCAAACAATACCAAGAACAAAGATGGACCCAACACTGATCCCTGGGGTACACCGCATCTGCTCCATTTGTTGTGTGCCATCTTGGCCTGCAAAAGGAAGGAACCTGTGTGAGGAAGAGTCCAGTTATGTATGAGAGATCGTGGTGGAGCTGTGGCGGAGGTGCGGTGAGAGATCGTGGCCCAGGAGCGTCGTGGTCGAGATCCAGAAGAGGCGAGGGCCCAGGGGCAGCACAGGACAGCCCACACTGCAATCTGTGAACAGTAGGAGTATGTGTGCGCACTTGGTCCGTGCAACAGAACTTGGTCGCCAGTCATCTTGCCACTGGACCAAGACCGTGCGCTCGTCAAGCCCGTGTGGTGGCTGGTGTGCAACAGCCACCCCACGTTAAAAGAATCCATGCACCAACTGGCATCTTCCACCTTTCAATATGTAGTTCGGGACCTGGAATGTCAGGTCCCTCACTGAAACATCTGTGAACTCATCCCTTTTTGGTGTGGAAGCGAGTCATCCTCGACACGAGGGACTGCCTAATACTATACTATACACCGCATCCATTCCTTCTCCAATCTTGGGAACACCCATTTACTCTAACTTGCCTGTCATCTGAATTGCTATTCTTCTATTTTTCCTCTTAATTCATATGCCTGAATTTTTCTAATGAGCCTTTTGAAACATCTTATTAAATACCTTCTGAAAATCTATATGCAGGACAACTACTGCAGTCTCTATCCAATCAGCCACTTATTTAGATAAACTGAGATTTGTCAAACATGATTTGCCATCAACAAATCCATGCTGAATGTCCTTGGCTTACTCATGCATTCCAAATGGTCAGTAATTATTTCCAATTATGATCTGTCGAAATTTTTTTACTCCTGTGAATTACTGTTTTCAGAAGCTGTTGGCACTTAACCATTTGTTGGGCTATTTTAGATTTTGTCTTGTGCAAGAAGCAGGTCAGCACAAGCATAATTTCTGGACCTTCCTACAAAGGAAGCAGCTTTGCCATATAATGTGGCTCATTTCTCCTGAGTTTGTTACATACTTTGAGTGGATTTGACAATAATAATTGTACGAGTTTATGCATGTAAATCTGTTTCACATACACATGCGTTTAGCACCGAGTCTCATTTTCAACTCTGCTAGTTTGGCTGAAACCTTTCCTCATGTTGGATGTGGATAGTTTGCAGAGGTCCATGCAAGTAATAGCAAATATGTAACCTGATCATAGCAACTTTGCAGTGAGCAGCATTGGATCATCAGACATCTGGCTGATTTCCCCCCCCCACCCCCAAAAAAAAAATACCCTGGGTGGTAGCACATAGATCAGCAGTTATATCCCCACCTTAACCTTAATTAACGTTATCTAATTCAACACAGAACCAAAAACCGCAAATGTAACGCCCCTATATAAGAAAGGAGGCAGATTAAAAAGCAGGAAACTATAGACCAGCTAGCCTAACTTCTGTCGTTGAGAAAATGTTGGAGTCCATTATTAAGGAAGCAGTGGCGGGACATTTGGAAAAGCATGATTCAATCATGCATAGTCAGCGTGGTTTTATGAAAGAGAAATCATGTTTAACAAATTTGCTGGAGTTCTTTGAGGATGTAATGAGCAGGGTGGATAAGGGGGAACCAGTGGATGTGGTGTATTTGGATTTCCAGAAGGCATTCGAAAGTGCTACATAAGAGGTTGCTGCACAAGATAAAAGCTCACAGGGTTGGGGGTAATATATTAGAATTCATAGAGGATTGGTTAACTAACAGAAAACAGAGAGTCGGGATAAATGGGTCATTTTCTGGTTAGCAAACAGTGACTAGTGGGGTGCCACAGAGATGGGTGCTGGGTCCTCAATTATTTACAATCTATATTAATGACTTGGATGAAGGGACCGAGTGTAATGTAGCTAAGTTTGCTGCTGATAAAAAGATGGGTGGGAAAGAAAATTGTGAGGAGGAAGCACAAAATCTCTAAAGGGATATAGGCTCAATTTTGGCCATGACTTGCTCCAGTTCTTTTGGAGTAAGTTGGTTTTTCTGACGGAAGTTTAAAAGAAAAACACCTCTTTCCCCAATCAACTTACTCCAGAGTAACTCTGTTAGGTACGATTTTTTTTTGAGTTGAGTTTTTTTTTCAAAAGGGAACGTTCCCAGCCACAGTTTTGGCCATTTATGCCACTTTGGCCAGCTAAAACTTACTCCAAATCGATTTAGGTCAGTGTATGTGTCCAGCTCTGAAAAACCTTACGGGCAGTTAAGAAATCGGCGTAGGTTAGTACATTTAAAGCACCAAGACTTACAAAGCACTAAACAAAGCACAAAAAGTAATAAGCAATCAATCAGTAACAAATAAAAAATAGAAGTCCTAACTTTATGCCAGAAACAAGTTTTTTTTTAAAGTTCCAACCTCTTGGGTTTTATTCAAAATAAACAATTTGGAATACAATATATCACAAGGCTGCCATTCTCAAGGACAGTAGATGTTAGCTCATCAAGACGGTTGTCCTTTTTATTTTTTGCCTTCAACCTTCCCCGTTCCTTTCTTGCGCTTCGTGGCAAACTGCATGTTCCTCAGAAACTTGGGATCAATTCCTTTCAGGGGCTCAAATCGCCAGAAACAAGTTGCTTGCGGGCCGGTGCGGGAGACTATTTGGCCTGGATTAGGGGCGACAAGCATCGGGTCCTGCTGACAGCTTGCAGGACACGCTGGGAGGGTGAGGAGCATGCGCGCAGACTCCACTGTGCATGCGGACAGCTGCCGGCAGTGTTTTCAGCGCAGGGCTGTAGCTCCGTCTCCCACTTCATCATGGACGCTGCGCCAGGACTCGGGACACTCGGCCGAGGGGCCAGGATACTTGGTAAGTCTTTTTGCACCGTTTTGAGCGCACAAAGCCGGCGCATCTCAGCTGAGTGCACCGAGAAAAAGGGTTGGGGAAAATCTAGCCCACAGACAGGCTAGCTGAGTGAGCAAAAATTTGGCAGATGGAGTATAATGTGGGAAAATGAGAGGTTATCCACTTTGTCAAAAATAATAGAAAAGTAAATTATAATTTAAATGGAGAAAAATTGCAAAGTGCTGCAGTACAGAGGGACCTGGAGCTCCTTGTGCATGAAACACACAAAGTTAGTATGCAGGTACAGCAAGTAATCAGGAAGGCAAATGGAATGTTGGCCTTTATTGCAAGGGTATAAAAGCAGTGAAGTCCTGCTACAACTGTACAGGGTATTGGTGAGGCCACATCTAGAGTACTGCGTGCAGTTTTGGTCACCGTATTTAAGGAAGGATATACTTGCATTGGAGGCTGTTCAGAGAAGGTTCATTAGGTTAATTCAGGAGATGAGGGGCTTGACTTATGAGGATAGATTGGGCCTATACACAGTGGAGTTCAGAAGAATGAGAGGTGATCTTAATGAAACATATAATAAGGGGGCTCGACAAGGTGGATGCAGATGGGATATTTCCACTCGTAGGGGAACTAAAACTAGGGGACATAGTCTTAGAATAAGGGGCCGCCCATTTAAAACTGAGATGAGGAGGAATTTCTTCTCTTGGAGGGTTGTAAATCTATGGAATTCTCTGCCCCAGGGATATGTGGAGGCTGGGTCATTGAATACATTTAAGGAGGAGATAGACAGATTTTTAAATGATAAGGGAGTAAAGGGTTATGGGGAGCAGGCAGGAAAGTGGAGCTGAGTCCATGAGCAGATCAGCCATGCACTTGAATGGCGGAGCAGGCTCGAGGGGCCAAATGGCCTACTCCTGCTCCTATTATGTTATTAAATTTGCAATCTTCCTACCTGTATGACTTGGTGTTGTGCACGACACGGAACATTTGTTAGGAGAGCCATCTGGGAAGTTGTCATGTTATTTTTAATGCTTAGCTTTTACTGAATTGTTTTCTCAAACAAAACAGACAGATTTGATAACACAGGAAAATTGTCCTCTTTCCTCCAGTTAGCATCCAAGAGTACAAAACATAACTTTGTTGATCCCTGAGTAGTACCATAGATTTTATTGGAGCAGCATCTTATTCTGGTACTGGTAGCATCGTGGTTGTTACTGGAGTAGTAATCCAGAGGCCTGGACTAAGAATCCAGAGATGAGAGTTCAAATCCCACCACGGCAGCTAGGGAATTTAAATTGTTAATTAAATAAATCTGGAATAAAAAGCTAGTATCAGTAATGGTGACTATGCAAGTACCGGATTGTTGCAAAAACCCATCTGGTTCAGTAACCACCAAATATGGCCTGGCATGCTGTGTCAAACAAGGCACCAAAGGCTGCACTGAACTCCAGCATGTCAGTATTGCCAGAGTTTCATTATAGCAATATGAATAGGAGAGCTAGCCATCTCCAATGTCTACAAACCACCACTGCAGCTGAATTCTACAATGAGAATGATCTCATTGTATGCTTTTATCGACCCAAACACCTTGGCCGCCCGTGCTTGCAAACATCGAAGCTATCCAATTAGTCCTTTCAGGTAGTTTATTCCAGATCATATCAACTCACTGTCTAAATACATTTCTCCTCCTCACCCCTGGTTCTTTTGCCAATTATCTTAAATCTGTGCCCTCTAATTTTCAACGTTCATAATTTTGAACACCTCTATTAAATCTCCCCTTAACATTCTCTGCTCTTAAGGATGAACAATCCTAACTTCTCTAGTCGCTACATAATTGAAGTCCCTCATTCCTGGTACCATTCTGGTAAATCTCCTCTTCACCCTTTCAAAGGCCTCGGCATCCTTCCTAAAGTGTGGTACCCAGATGAGGCGAACCAGTGATGTTTACAGGTTTTCATAAGTATCCAAGTAATAGATTATTGAAGTAGAAGGTTTTTGAAACTAGAATTTAATGAGTTCCAAACTTACTCGAAACCTCCTCCAGCTCCCCTCCAACCCCCTCTCTATGCCCGCCCCCCCCCCCCCCCCCCCCAAAAACCAGTTTCGGAATGACAAAAAAAAAGTATTTTCAACTCTCCTATTTTCAATGCTATTGCATCAAACTTGCTTTCAACAGCCATAGGCAGTATCTTCATGAAGACCATTTGGAATCCAGGTTTGTAAAAGTGAGGTAGAAAACTATACTTCAGAACTGTGCCTGAGATATTAAATTGTTTTCACATCCTCTGTTCCTCCTTTGAGTGCATGGCAATGACATGATGAATGCTAGCTGAAGCACACTGACAGGTAGTCCATTCTGAGAAAATCATGTGTTTGCAAAGGCTGAATGAGGTTTTTTTTGGGGAGTCTGGTCCCAGTTTCTGATCACATGAACAACATCGCTTGGACACCATGTAAGAGGTATGCACATCAACCAGCTGAATGTAGCAACACACAAATCTATGATGGCCAATATCAACATATGACACTCTAGCCAGAAATACACCATTATGCTCATGTTGCAATAACTTGCAAAGCGCAGTGCATCATGCATACACAACCTTGTTTGCTGTACACTGATTATAAGAATATAAGTTAAAACAATGTATTGTATAATCCCTGACCCTCTTTACATGGCTTAATTGTAGAGCAGTATTTGGTATTTCAAGTGCAACTAAAATAAGTTTTGTTGAGATCAAGAAATTACTATCAGTTACTGTTCATGAATCAGGATATAAATAAACCTCCCAATATTTCCACAGGTCTCCCTTGGGGGTCTATGATTTTCTATTCCTTCCATTCTGCTTGCCTCTGATTTCCTCAACATCAATTCCTCTGCTTCAGAATTCGTCATCCTACACAGAAGATGTGAGTGAGCTCGGATAGTTGAACCAGGAATGACAGTACAGGTGTAGTGTCCAAGATCCAGACACCGGGCCGATCCGTGGCGGGGTAGTCCGGAAACCAGAAAATATTCTGAAATCCGGACACACTCTTTTCCCCCCTGCTCAGCGGCCTGACCTCGCCCCGGCTCTCCCTCTCCCCCTCCCTCCTCCCCCTTACCTCAGCTGCCCGACCCCTCCTCCCTTGGCCCAGGCAAAAACGTTCTAAGTTCCAGAATCCGGAAAGGCCTCAGTCCCGAGGTTTCTGGATTTCAGACGCTCAGTCTGTATAGTGAATGGGCTTTACAAGCATCATGTATCGCCACAGTGAGGAAGGTGGACTGTTCTGAACAAAAAACAAAATACTGCAGATGCTGAATTCCGAAACAAAAACAGAATGTGCTGGAAACCATCATTAGGTCAGGCAGCATCTGTGGCGACAACAAGCAATGTTCAGGTGTCGGACACTCTTATCATGTCCTATTGAGTCTGCATTTTCAAAAGCATGGAATAACCATCTTATACCAAGGGGGTGGTTGATAAATGGATAAAAGTAGTCATTTAGAATTTAATTTATCCAATATAAAGTACTCATTCATATTTGTTTTGTAACTGGTTAATAACTTAAAGCACCACATTTGCACTTTTTTAGATTCAAAAGAAAATCGAAAGGAAAAACCTGGGAAGAGCCATCTGCCAAATAATCCTCTTAAGAGCAATGGTAAGTATACTTGGATGGTATGTTGAGGGAGGCTGAGTATAAAATATTCTTGTACAAAACTTTAACAGTATTTGATTCGTTTTGTGTCTTTACACCTCCACAGGTTGTATTGTTATGCTAGAATATATTAACCTATGTTTATGTGACATGCTTCCCCCCCCTCCCCCCAGTATGAAGTTTTCGATGTCCAGTGGCATGAAAATACCCTTTTTTTTTTCGATTCAGTGTTGTAACCTTTGTCAAATTTTGTTATTCTTGTGTATCTTGCAAGCAAACAAGTTTTGCGATACTCAAGTGGTTGAAGTACAAATCCAGCATTCCTGTTTTAAAGAAATTGTTTGTATTTACTTCACATGATTTGTCCAAGTATTTGCAATAGCTCTAAAAAAAAAAAAAATTGAGTTTGTTTATGAACTTGATGACACTTTACAACACGCGGTCTCTTTACATGTCTTCGCAAAGGATGCCTTTGTTTTTCCACTTGTTATGATGTCACAACTTCATATGAATTTACTGTACAAAATGCTGTTAATCTAACCAAGTTAAAGCAATTGAGAATGGAGTTAGCATAACTCTGCTCCTTGCAGTGGATACAGTGAACCTATTTACATCTAGTAACAAATTTAATTGTATCAAGAGGTTCATACAGAAAGCGATTTGAATTATCTTCAATTCTTCAATTAAGGACAACACTAATTGTAAGTAATTTGAAAATATGGATTCAAAAAATTGTTTAAATTAGTATCACTAATTTATAGAAAATTGAAATCTTGTGAATTTTGAAGGTTTGCAACATTCAGTATCCATTTTTTAATATAAATATCCTTTCAGTGTTGTCTATTTGATATTGTCTTTAGACTGATATTTTCATGTATAAAACTGTCTATTGAGCCATTGTAATGTAAAAGCAAGTTTCTGAAATTGGGTGTAATTAAATGCTAACCTGTTTTACAACAGCTCTACCAAAATAAACATATTGAACTACATTTTGTGTGCAAGTCATTACTGTTTCCAAGCTTTAAATTGTGTAGCATTCAGGCCTTAATATTGACTTCAGTAATTTTAGACCTTCAACGAGAAGTGATTATCTGCATGAACATTTTTATATCCTTCTGCGTATGCGTGAGGTCAGACCTGCCCCTTTTTGCATATGTGCACCATCCATTTCTGCGCATGTGCGCTGACACCGAGGTCTGACCACTCATGCGCAGTGCCCCGCAGTGCAGCGTGTACCCATGCTTGGTTCAGCTCCGTGAATCAAGGCCCTGGAGAAGCTTGGATCGAAAGGGGAGAGATGAGTAGAGAGGGGCAGAAATAAGGGGAGATGACGAGAGACTGGGGAGAATATGGGAGACGGGGAGAGAGAGGGACTGGAGATGGGTGGGTGGGGGTGGCAACAGTAGAAGTGTGAGAGGGAGAGATCGGAGGCAGGGGAAGATCCGAGGGGGGGTGGGGTTCAGGGAGGGGAACATCGTGGGGGGGGGGGGGGGCGCGCGGTGTTGGGGAGAAAGGAGAGGGGCAGAATCTGAGGTGATGGAGAGAGGAGGTCAGGAACTTGGGTGGTGGGGGGGGGGGGCGGGGGTGGTGGTAGTAAAGAGTGCAGAGAGCACAGTGAGGATTACGGAAGAACGTGATCCAGTTCTAAATGAGGTTGAGAGCGACACAGATCCAGATGTCACTACACTCACTATTCAGTTAATATCCAATAAACCTGTTAACAATCTGTGGCAGTGATGGGGGTGGGAGGGGCGAGGGGTGAGGAGAAATTGAGGAACTTGGACGTGGGGAGAAGGCCATTAATCCGTGGGGGTCGAACTTGGGCAGGGGGAAAAGGTCAGGAACCCAGGGAGGTGGGTTGGGGGAAGGTGATCAGGCATTTGGGCGGACGGACAAAGCCAGGAACTTGGGGGGTGGGGACAGAAACTTGTTTTGGGGGTGGGAGACAGTCTTAACCCGTGAGAGTGAGCCCTGTCTGTTTGGAGTCGGCAGTCAGAATGGCTCGAATTACACTTTGCAAAGAGAAACTGCTGGGGTGCGTCTTGCCCTCCAAAGGACCAATCAGCAATCGGGACTTGTCATCAAGGGGGCCCAGTCAGAGCTTTAGATGTTAGAAAATAAACGCGTCCTAATTGTAACTCCCACTTTCTCTATATGACAGGAGATTTGCTGGCATTTCGGAGGTGAGGGAGTTGAGGTGGGGACCCTCTGTCAGAACACCAAGCTGAAGGAGCATTCTACACCCTTGGTGTCATTGGCATACTGTTTTGTTTTTCTTCCGAGCCTGTTAACTTTGCAAGCTTTTCCAGTTGCCATTTCTACGTGCCTTAGTCCTCACCATTTCAGTTTGTCTGTTTGTCTTTTCGATGCCTTTCATTATGCGTCCTATTGTCTTGTGTTGATATCACTTAGGCTTCTTAACCATTTTCTGTTTTCCATTTGAACACTTACAGGTCCTTCTACTTTCCCTCTCGTGTGTGCGTGTGTCTGTTGCATGCATATGCATTTTTCCTTCCCCATAAATTTTTTTTTATTCGTTTATGGGATGTGGGCGTCACTGGCAAGGCCAGCATTTATTGCCCTTGAGAAGATGGTGGTGAGCCCCTTGAACCGCAGTCAATGTGGTGAAGGTACTCCCACTGTGCTGTTAAGGAGTGAGTTCCAGGTTTTGGCCCAATCAACGATGAAGAAACAGCGATATATTTCCAAGTCAGGATTATGTGGGACTCGGAGGGGAACGAGGAGATGGTGGTGGTCCCATGCACCTGCTGCCCTTTTCCTCCTTAGGTGGTAGAGGTCATGGGTTTGGGAGGTGCGATGGAAGAAGCCGTGGCAAGTTGCTGCAGTGCATCTTATAGATGGTACACACTATAGCCACAGTGTGCTGGTGGTGGAGTGAGTGAATGTTTAAGGTGTTGGATGAGGTGCCAATCCAAGTGGGCTGCTTTGTCCTGGATGGGGTCGAGCTTCTTGAGTGTTGGAGTTGCGCTAATCCAGGCCAGTGGAGCGTATTCCATCACAATCCTGACTTGTGCCTTGTAGATGGTGGAAAGGCTTTGTGGAGTTAGGAGGTGAGTTACTCACCGCAGAATGCACAGCCTCTGACCTGCTCTTGTAGCCACAGTATGTGTGGCCAGTCCAGTTAAGTATCTGGTCAATGGTGACCCCAGGGTATTGATGGTGGGGGTTCGGCAATGATGAATGTCAAGACGTGGTGGTTAGAATCTCTCTTGTTGGAGGTAGTCATTGCCTGGCACTTGTGTAGCGTGAATGTTGTTTGCCACTTATCAGCCCAAGCTTAAATATCGCCCAGGTCTTGCTGCATGTGGGTATGGATTCATTATCTGAGAAGTTGCAAATGGCACTGAGCACACTGCAGTCATCGGCGAACATCCCCACTTCTGATCTTATGTCTGAGGGAAGGTTATTGATGAAACAGCTGAAGATGGTTTGGCCTAGGCACTACCCTGAAGAACTCCTGCAGCGATGTCCTGGGGCTGTGATGATTGACCTCCAACCATCACAGCTATCTTCCTTTGTGCTTGGTATGACTTCAGCCAGTGAAGAGTTTTCCCCTGATTCCCATCGATTTCTGTTTTACTGGGGCTCCTTGATGCCACACTTGGTCAAATCCTGTCTTAATGTCAAGGGCAGTCACTCTCACCTCACCTCTGGAATTCAGCTCTTTTGTCCATGTTTGGACCAAGGTTGTAATGAGGTCTGGAGCAGAGTGGTTCAGCTGGAACCCAAACTGGGCACTGGTGAATAAGTGCCGCATGCAAGGTGTCACCGACAGTGCTATCATCATTTTGCTGATGAATGAGAGTAAACTAATGGCGGTAATTGGCCGGATTGGATTTGTTCTGTTTTTTTTGTGGGCAGGACATATCTGGTCAATTTTCCACTTTTTGAGTTGATGCCAGCATTGTAGCTGTGCTGGAACAGCTTGGCTAGAGACACGGCTAGTTCTGGAGCACAAGTCTTCAGCGCTACAGTCAGGATGTTGTCGGGGACCCATAGCCTTTGCTGTATCCAGTGTTTGTTTGAAGGATTGCATTTGTGCTGCCTGTGAAATCTGTCAGGACAAACTGAACCTTTTTAATATTTGTACTGTCTCTTCTCTTATGGAAAAGTAACCGTACAAAATTAGCTGTTTTGCTAAATCAATAACTGTGTAGCATTACATACATATAAAGTAAGATTTTTACGACGATCCTTTGAAGCTGTTGAAATCCTGGCAAAGATTATAGTTTTTGTTTTTCGAGTCATTGATTTTGTCCCAAGTTAATTTGTTTTGCAGGAATTGCCTTTAGAAAGTGGGCCTGGAAAGGAGAAAGGTGCACTGAAACCTGGTTCAATGTACTTTGCGAGGATCCAACAATATATAAACTGGGCTTGATTTCACTTCTCTGAAATAAACGTGAAGTATGTTGGTTTATTACCAAATTGCCACTGTTTTTATATTTGATGCAAAAGTTGGATACATTTAGTATTCACTATTGTACTGTAAATAGCTTCATTGGTGTCTCCTTTGTTGCCATTTTCAGACTATTGTTGATTGCAAAATTGGTCAGTTTATGGTACATTAAGAGCAAGTGATAAAGCATGAAAAACTGTTCTTTGTCCTTGAGCACAGAATGTGCGCCTTTTAGGCATTTTCTTCTTGCTCCATGCTTTCCTAGTACCAGTGCCTTAGTTTTTCTTTACCAGCATACAATGGTATTCAATGGGCCTGTTTGACTATTTAAAAAAAAAAAGCTCGTTACCTCGTCGACAGTGGTTATTCATGGGCCCCATGAAAAGTCAGGTCCACAATGCTTTTGGGGATGCAAAGTAAGTCGTTTATATTAGTGTCCTGTTAGTGGTGGTCATAGTGTATAGCGGTTATGGGCAGCACATAATATAGAAATGCTTTCTGTAAAACGCAGCCATCTAGAGTTAAACAATTGAAAGCTTCACCACACATGTACATGATTTTTCTGTATGATGGTATAGGTGTCAGGCTTTATGATTGACGTTTCTGGTGTTCGAAATTAACATTTTGAATTGATAACAGTCAAGACTAAACTGTTGGATACTTTGCTGCTATGTGGTTGAGAAAGTTAATATCAGCCTTTTTGCCTATTTTTATTTAACAATGATACAGGTTTGATATGATCTTTCCAGTTGAATAATAGACAGCCTGTTTCGACAGGGAAAACAATGTTGTTTCCGGTTCAAGCTGAAGATTACCCAACTCTTCAAGTTGCAAGTGTCGTACAGTAATTTTTATCTGATTGTGGATTAGGGTTAATACCACTTGGGTTGTGTTGGTACGTGTGTCTGGTGGTTGAGATACAGAGACGGGGAGGGCCAAGACTGAAGGGATTTAAAAACAATAAACATTTTAATTAAGAGGCATTGGGAGGATGGGGAGCTGTTGTATGTCAGCAAGGACAGGAGTAATGGGCGAACGGGACAGGATACAGAAAGCCGTGTTTTGGGTGAAGTGAAATTTAACGATGGAAGGCCGGTGCAACGTAGTGATAAGTATAAACTGGCAAATCTTTCAAATAAAATAAAGGTTGAACCAGGTTGTTGGTGACCTATTTGACCGTGGCGTCCTATTTGATCCTGAGCTGAGTTTTCGACCGCATATCCTCTCCATCAAAAGACCGCCTACTTCCACCTCCTTAACATCGCCTGGCTCTACCTCTGGCCATCTGTTGCTGAAACTCCCATCCATGCCTTTATCATCTCTGGACTCAACTATTCCAATCCTCTGCTGGCTGGCATTAAATTTCACTTCACCCAAAACACGGCTTGCTGTATCCTGTCTCGCTTGCCCATTATTCCTGTCCTTGCTGAATACAACAGTTCTCCGTCCTCCCAATGCCTCTTGATTAAAATGTTTATCGTTTTTAAATCCCTTCAGTCTTGGCCGGCCCCATCTTTGTATCTCTGTTACAAACTCTGCCCTCCTCTCTTTCTCCTTTCCCCCCGCCAACTCACCATTCCCCCTGACTCCGGCCTCTTGTGCATTCCCCATCCTCTTCATCCTAATATTGGTTCTCTGCCGCTGGCTGCCTCTGCTCCATGCTCAAAATAATGTTAATTGATAACTATTAGTAACAATAATTACACAACAGTACACTTGGATGAGACGTTCCTGTCTGCCCCCTCAAGTGGATGTAAAAGATCCCATGGCACTATTTTGAAGAAGAGCAGTGGAGTTATTCTCAGTGTCCTGGCCAATATTTATCCCTCAATCAACACAACAAAAAAAACAGATTATCTGGTCACTATCACATTGCTGTTTGTGGGAGCTTGCTTGGGTGCAAATTGGCCACCGCGTTTCCTACATTACAACAGTGACTACACTTCAAAAGTACTTCATTGGCTGTAAAGCACTTTGAGACATCTGGTGGTCATTAAAGGAGGTATATAAATCCAAGTCTTTCTTTTACTTTGCGAGTTTCTGTGAAAATCAAAGCATGTTACAGTTCTCAAACTTGAGGGTTTTTTTTTCAACATTGATCAAGCCTCAATGAATTCTGAGATATCTCTCCTAGCACCCACTCTTTTATACCCTTCTCCCAGTGTTGCTGCATGAGAATCCACTTTTATAGAATTTCCTTATTCAATTAGCTGCTCTCCTTCATCAATAACTGAATTTTTAACAAGAATTACTTCCAAACTTTGTTCTGGATTCACCTTGACTGAAATGTCAATCAAATCATTCATCTGGTGACAGTGACAGAGAGATTAATGAACAAAGACCACTTACAGGCGACATTATCACTTGACCATATTTCTTGCGCAGATGTGACCTTGAAGTTAATATCGTTAGCACTTGAAATTATAATTACTTGAATTGATGGTCAAAACATGTATCCCCGCAAGACATTTAACTACCCTAAAGATGTCACCTGTCTCATGTTTGCCTACACAGTTGAGAGCTATGGGGCTAAAATAACAAAAGACGCATGTTGCTGAATCTTTTATCAGCTACACGTCTGTCTGGTACAACTTTTAATTCCCTCCCACTGACTAACCGAATACAGCTAAAACACAAATTTATCCAAAATTTAAAAATCCTGTCATGATTACATTTTCATCCTACTAAATGAAGCTCGCTTAACAGACAAAAGCTAAAAGGTTATCCTGATGGCCTGCCTAGAAGAAAGCTGCCCACAAAGATCTTGCGAGCTCTGTGGCAAGAAGTTTGGCTATTTTGACTTTCAATTGAAATCCGTGTCGTATAGTTGGGAATTCCTAGTGCACTCTGCTGTGAGGTCTATAAGTCTTAAGCAGCCAATCACAATACAGAATTCTCACAGGGCACCAAGAAGTGAAGAAGTTGCTTTTATTCTGACTTTTATAAAATGTTAGAGACCAAAACAAAGATTGGCTTTTGTGGGTAAAAGGTAACTCCGAAATAAATATGAACAAACTTTAGAATTTTTTTTATAAAGTGTTTTAAAAATTATAATTTTTATTTTAATGGAGAAATTTGATGCGCCAAAATTTAAATTAATTTTTTACGGCAATAACATTTGTTTAGCAGTCAATATGCAGTTAAAACCCCAGTTACACCTAATCCAACAAGGTCTAATCTTTAATGGGGTATTTAACAGTGATATGACAGCAAAAAAGCCCAAGTTTTCATCAGTTTCACTTATTTCCCTGATTGCACTGATTGCCGGCTATAGGGTGGGGATGGGGCCTCAGCACAGCCAGTGTCTGAGCAGTGAATGACTGACTGCAATTTCTGCGTCGCGATGCGCATGCGTTACATCCTGAAGTTGCGGTCAGTTTCAAAGGGGAAGTAACAGCGAACACTGTTCATTCGTTATTACCCACCGCAAATTACGGCCCAATATTTCCTCTTTTGGCTTTGTGTTCATTTTTGTCTGATTGCTCCTCTGTCAAGCACCTAGTGATATTTTTCTATATTACATGCAAGTTGGTGTTAAAATACATTTAAAGTTAAGCGTTAAAAATTGGTTGAGGTTGGTTTAATTTTTAGAAAGGTCTTACATTTGAATGATTTCAGGACAAAAGTGTTTACATTCCAAAATTTGACAATTCAGTCATTTTGTCCATTTGTGTTCTCAAAGATGTGACTGGTATATTTTGAGATTTGGAAAGGTAAAGATTTGCTGCAGGAAAATTTGTAGCCAGTTAATAGAACTCTAGTGCCCTCCAATGGTACAATCTTGTCATTATTTTTGCTCTTGTGCAGTGAAAATCATACCAGTGACCAGTGAGTGGAATGATGGATCTGTTAATATTTCACTACCCAAAAGATGGCTACAGTGTCTGCTGGAATTGTGATAAACTCATAGCTACAGTACATGGGTGCTAAATTTGTGATAAAACAATAGAAGGGACTCGTTAATCAGAAACAGTCAATTTCTGAAGGATTTGCTGCTTTGTACGTGTTAACTGCCTTTGACTGTTTCCTGAGTATGTGACTGTGGTCACCCTTTATTTCCTCATCTAACTGATCGGCAATTGAACATTACAGCTAAAACTGATACTAATCCTGCCCTTATCTAATGTCTATTCAAATACACTTTCAGCAGACGCTGCTGGTAGCGATCAAGAAAATGTCACCGGCTGGATTTTAGATGAGGCCAGTTGTAGTAGCCCGACTGTGTCACTCGGTAAAATCAGTTAAGTCGGCATTTATTGGGGACTGCTGGAAGTCTGCATCTGTGGACATCAAACGAGGACAAGATTGGGCTTGGCTATTGTTGGTTCTCTTCTCACATCCCTCCCATGAGTGCCTGAATAGCTTGACAACAATTATTGTCCAGGCCCACAGATGAACAATGGCCACCTGGCTGGAGTGAATGGCTTTGAGAGGACTGGGGTACTGGGAGGGCTACAGTCTCTTGACTGTTCTGTAAGCCACTCTTGGGTTATCGGGCTCCGGAAAATTATAAGATGATAACGTAAGAAGTAGGAGTTGGCCGTATGGCCCCTCGAGTCTGCTCCATCATTCAATAAGATCGCTGCTGATCTTTGGCCTCAAATGCACTTTCCCGCCCGATCTCTATATCCCTTGATTCCCCGAAAGTCCAGAAATCTGTCTATCTCAGCCTTGAAGATGCTCAACCACCCACAGCCCTTTGGGGTAGAGAATTCCAAAGATTCACAATCCTTTGAGTGAAGAAATTCCTCCTCCTCTCAATCCCTTATTCTGAGGCTATGTTGCCGAGTTCTAGACTCTAGCCAGGGGAGACAACCTCTCAGCTTCTACCCTATCAATCCCCCTCAGAATCTTATGTTTCAATGAGATAACCTCTCATTCTTTCAAACTACAGAGAGCATAGGTCCAACCTACTCAATCTCACCTCAGGACAACCTTTTCATCCAAGAAATCAATCTAGTGAACTTACGTTGTACTGACTCTAAGGCAAGTATATCCTTCCTCAGAAAAGGAGACCAAAACTGTGCACATTATTCCAGGTGTGATCTTGCCAAAGCCTGTACAACTGTAGCAAGACTTTGTTACTCTTGTAATCCATCCTCTAGTAAGATGCAGGCTCTTTGCATCCTCCTCACAGCTTACTTTCAGAAAACATGGATATATTACATTCGGTCCCTTCATCCAAGTCATTAATATAGATTGTAAATAGCAGAGGCCCATGCGCTGATCCTTGCAGCACCCCACCAATTATAGCCTGCCAATCTGAAAATGACCAGATTATCCCTACTCTGTTTTCTGTCTATTAACCAATCCTCTATCCATGCTAATAAATTACCCCCAACCCCCTGAGCCCTTGTCTTGCGTAACAATCGTTTATGTAAATGTTTATAACCGTTGGATATATTCAAGAGGGACTTAGATATGGCCCTTATGGCTAAAGGGATCAAGGGGTATGGAGAGAAAACAGGAAAGGGGTACTGAGGTGATGATCAGCCATAATCTTATTGAATGATGGTGCAGGCTCGAAGGACCCACTCCTGCGCACATTTTCTGTGTGCACTTTATCGAACGCCTTTTGGAAATCCAAATATAATACATCCACTCGTTCCCTTTTATATACCCTGCTGGTTACATCCTCAAAAAACTCAAGTTTGTTAAACACGATTTCCTGGGCAAAAATTGTGGTCAGAGGCTACATGCAGGCGGATGCCTCCGACGGAATTTTTTTTAAACGAAAATACCTGGTGGTCCTGGCGGAACCTGGACTTGGTTCCTAGGCCTTGCTGCGCAGTTCAGTGTAGGGGCCCGCGTATTCCATGAACGTATGTGCAGCCTGGGATCACGTGGGCCGGACCAACCACTTGAAAATGGCATTTCCTTATTCACAGTAATAGTGAGTTCCGTTTGTACAAAAATCCCCATTTCTATGAATGAGAATATCCCCGAAAATACAAACATTTTAAATAAATAAGAAAAGCACTTCAAATATTTAAAATTAATTAAATGTTTTCGACAAAAATTACTTTAGAATTTTTTTTGTTTTAAAAATAAACTTGCCTTAATGGACAGAGGTTTTTAATATAAAAATTATTGATAACATTTTATTTTTTTATCTTTTAAAACTCGCACGCTGGTAAAAGTACCAGGCGTAAGAGTTTAATGGACATTCGCTGGGCAGGAGTTGAGCAAATAGCCCAAATCTCTGCCCGCAAATGCATTGGAACTGTCAAAAGTGCCGGTTTTCGGCGCATGCGCATCTTGTGACGAGAACCGGCACTTGTGGGGCCTCTACGGGTGCGTGTGCACATCGTACACGCCTGTAGTGACTGCGATTTTTGGCCCATTACGATTTTCTAAATGCCCTATTAGTACTTCCTCCTTCATGCATTCATGTATGATTCCAGCATTTTCCCAACTACTGATGTCAGGCTAACTGGCCTGTAGTTCTCTGCTTTCTCTCTCCCTCCTTTCTTGAATAGCGGGGTAACATTTGCTACCTTCCAATCTGCTGGGACTTCTTGAATCTAGGGAATTTTGGAAGATCACAACCAATACATCCACTATCTCTGCAACCACCTCTTTTAGAACCCTAGGATGTAGGCCATCAGGTCCAGTGAATTTGTCAGCTTTTAGTCCCATTAGTTTCTCAAAAACTTTTTCTCTACTGATCTTAATTATTTTAAGTTCCTAAGTCTCATTAGCCCCTTGGTTCTCCACTATTTTTTGTATGTTTTTTTGTGTCTTCTACTATGAAGCAGAAACAAAATATTTGTTTAACGCCTCCATCGTTTCTTTATTCCCCATTATAATTTCTACAATCTCAGCCTTTGAGACCAATGCTTACTTTTGCTATTCCCCTTTTTACAAACTTGTAGAAGCTCTTGCAATCTGTTGTTATATTTCTTGTTTACTTTCATTCCATTTTCTACATTATCATTTTTTTGTCCATCCTTTGCTGGTTTCTAAAGCTCACCCAATTCTCGGTTTTATAATGTTTTGCAACATAAATCTCTTTTAATCCAATACTATTAACTTCTTTAGTTAGCCATGGATGGATCACTTTTCTCAGAGTTTCTGTTTCATAGAATCAGAAATTTATGGCACAGAAGGAGGCCATTTGGCCCATCATGTCTGTGTCGGCCGAAAAAGAGCTATCAAGCCTAATCCCACTTTCCAACTCTTGGTCCGTAGCCTTGTAGGTTACAGCACTCTAAGTGCATATTTAAGTATTTCTTAAATGCAATGAGGGTTTCTGCCTTGACCACCCTTTCAGGCAGTGAGTTCCAGAACCCCACCACCCTCTGGGTGAAAAAAGTTCTCAACTTCCCTCTAATCCTACCAATTACTTGAAATCCCTGCCCCTGGTTATTGATTCCTCTGCTAGGGAATAATAGGTGCTTCCTTTCCACTTTATCTAGGCCCCATATAATTTTATATACCTCAATCAGGTCTCCCCTCAGCCTCCTCTGCTCCAAAGAAAACAACTCCAGCCTATCCAATCGTTCCTCATGCTAAAATAGCTCTTTGTCGGCCGGCATGAACATGATGGGCCGAAATGGTCTCCTTCCGTGCTGTAAATTTCTATGATTCTGTGATTCCTGGCAACATCATTGAAAATCTCCTCTGTACCCACTCGAGTGCAATCACATATTTCCTGTAATATGGTGACCAGAACTGTGTGCAGTACTCTAGCTGTGGCCAAACTAGTGTTTCATACAGTTCAAGCATAACCTCCCTGATTTTGTATTCTATCCCTCAGCTAATAAAGGCAAGTATCCCATATGCCTTCTTAACTCCATTCTCTACCTTCAGGGATCTGTGGGCACTCCAAGGTTCCTCTGTTGCTCTACACTTCTCCGTATCCTACCATTTATTGTGTATTCCCTTTCTTTGTTAGCCCTCCCCAAATGTGTTACCTCACGCTTCTCCGGATTGAATTCCATTTGCTACTTTGCTACCCACCTGACCAGTCCATTGATATCTTCCTGCAGTCCACAGCTTTCTTCTTCATTATCAACCATATGGCCAATTTTTGTATCATCTGCAAACTTCATAATCTTGCTCCCTACATTGAAGTTTAAATCATTGATGTGTACCATAAAAGCAAGGGGCCTAGTACTGAGCCCTGTAAAACCCCACTGGAGCCCACCTTCCAGTTACAAAAACACAGTCAACCATTACCCTTTGCTTCCTGCCACTGAGACAATTTTAGATCCAACTTGCCACTTTCCCTTGGATCCCATGGGCTTTTACTTTTCTGACCAGTCTACCACGTGGGACCTTGTCAAAAGCCTTGCTAACATCCATGTAGACTACATCAAACGTACTACCCGTTTCAACCCTTCTTGTTACCTCCTGAAAAAATTCAGTCAAGTTAGTCAGACACAACCTTCCCTTAATGAATCCATGCCTTTCTAAATTGCAAATAATATTGTCCCTCAGAATTTTTTCCAATAATTTGCCCACCACCGGGGTTAGACTGACTGGCCTGTAATTACTCAGTCTATCCCTTTCTCCAATTCCGTCTTCTGAATGAGATGTTAAACCCCATCTTCTCTCTCAAGTGTATGTAAAAGATTCCACGGCACTATTTCGAAGGGGAGCAGAGGAGTTATCCCCAGTGTCCTGACCAATATTTATCCCTCAATCAACATAACAAAAAAACAGATTATCTGGTCATTGTCACGTTGCTGTATGTGGGAGCTTGCTTGTGCGCATATTGGTTGTTGCATGTTCCACATTACAACAGTGGCTACATTCCAAAAATACTTCATTGGCTGTAAAGCGCTTTGAGACGTCCGATAGTCGTGAAAGACGCAATATAAATCCAAGTCTTTCATTTTTTCCATTTTTAAACAATGGTACAGGTTGAGCCTCCCTTATCTGGGACACCCTTATCCAGCACCAACCCTCGTCCAGCACCATTCCCAGCCGCTCCCGACATGAACAGATAGAAGTCTTTCCTCACTATTGACTCCTGCAATCGCTGGCTTGACCCCCCCCCCCCGTCACACGCTCTCTGCCGCACTCCTCTCAACAGCCTGGGATGCATTTCATCTGGGCCTAGTGATTTATCTACTTTGAAAGATGCTAAACCCCTTAATACTTCCTCTTTCACTGTGTTTATCTCATCAAATTTTTCACACATAACCTCCCTAACTACAATGTCTGCATTGTCCCTCACAATGGAATGTATATTCATTGAGAATTTTGGAATATTTGTGTTTGCCACTGCTTATCTATCGTCTAATGTTTTAATCTAATTTCCCATTCTACCGTGGCGAACTTGCCCCACATACCTATGTAATTTGTTTTATTTAAGTTTAAGACTTTTGTTTTTGACTTAAGTATACCGTAACCAGTGTAAAATTCATCATATAATCACTCTTCTCCCCCCCCCCCCCCCCCCCCAGAGGATCCTTTACTACGAGATTACTAATTAATCCTGTTTCATTACCCTTGACAGTGTCTGTTCTATTTCCTGCACTTCTGCTCTCGCCCCTTCCCCTCCCTATCAGAACCACGATAGGATTCCTCTTGTCCTCACCAGCCTCCACATTCAACAGATCATCCTCTGTCACCTCTAGCCTGATTGCACCACCGAACACATCTTCACTTCCCCGTTCAGCATTCCGAAGGGACCGCTCCCTCCGCGACACCCTGGTCCACTCAGTCAACCCTTCCCCTTCCTATGGCACCTTCCCGTGCAAGCGCAGGACATGCAACAACTGCTTTTTTACCTCCTCCCTTACCACTGTCGAGCACACAAACACTCCTTCCAGTTGAAACACTGATTTACTTGTACTTGCAATGTAGTATACTGTATTCACTGCTCACGATGCAGTTCCTTTAAATTGGGGAAACCAAATGCAATGGACGGGGTAATGTCTGTGGATGTTGAGGATTTGCTTCCACATCAAAAAGTTCACAGGTGTTTCAATGAAGGACCAAAAATTCCAGGTCCGAACTAAACCTTGAAGGGTGGAAAATGCCTGTGCTTGAATTTTTTTAAACATACAAACATAGAAAATAGATGCAAGAGTAGGCCATTCGGTCCTTTGAGCCTGCACCACTATTCGATAAGATCATGGTTGATCATTCCCTCAGTACCACTTTTCTGCTTTATTTCCATACCCCTTGATCCCTTTAGCCGTAAGGGCCATCTCTAACCCTCTTGAATATATCCAATGAACTGGCATCAACAACTCTCTGCGGCAGGGAATTCCACAGGTTAACAACTCTGAAGAAGTTTCTCCTCATCTCAGTCCTAAACGGCCGACCCCTTATCCTAAGACTGTGTCCCCTGGTTCTGGACTTCCCCAACATCGGGAACAATCTACCCGCATCTAACCTCTCCAGTCCTGTCAGAATCTTGTATGTTTCAATGAGATACCCCCTCATCCTTCTAAGCTCCAATGTATAAAGGCCCAGTTGATCCACTCTCTCCCTCATGCAAGTCCGGCCATCCCGGGAATCAGTCTGGTGAATCTTCACTGCACTCCCTCAATAGCAAGAATGTCCTTCAGATTAGGAGACCAAAATTGAACACAATAATTCCAGGTGAGGCCTCACCAAGGCCCTGTACAACTGCAGTACGACCTCCCTGCTCCTATACTCAAATCCCCTAGTTTTGAAGGCCAACATACCATTTGCCTTCTTTACCACCTGCTGCACCTATATGCCAACTTTTAATGACTGATGAACCATGACACCCAGGTCTCGTTGCACCTCCCCTTTTCCTAATCTGCTACCATTCAGATGATCTGTCAACCGTTTTTGCCCCCAAAGTGGATAACCTCACATTTATCCACATTATACTGCATCTGCCATGCATTTGCCCACTCACCTAACCTGTCCAAGTCGCCCTGCAGCCTCTTAGCAGCCCCCTCACAGCTCACACCTCCACCCAGTTTAGTGTCATCTGCAAACTTGGAGATATTACACACAATTCCTTCATCCAAATCATTGATATATATTATAAAGAGCTGGTGTCACAGCACTGAGCCCTGCGGCACGCCACGAGTCACTGCCTGCCATTCTGAAAAGGACCCGTTTATCCCGACTCTCTACTTCCTGTCTGCCAACCAGTTCTCTATCCATGTCAGTATATTACCCCCAATACCATGTGCTTTGTATTTGCACACCAATCTCTTGTGTGGGACCTTGTCAAAAGCTTTTTGAAAGTCCAAATACACCACATCCACTGGTTCTCCCTTGCCACTCTACTAGTTACATCCTCAAAAAATTCCAGAAGATTTGTCAAGCATGATTTCCCCTTCATAAATCCATGCTGACTTGGACCGATCCTGTCACTGCTTTCCAAATGCGCTGCTATTTCATCCTTAATAATTGATTCCAACATTTTCCCCACCACTGATGTCAGGCAAACCGGTCTATAATTACCTGCTTTCTTTCTCCCTCCCTTTTTAAAAAGTGGTAAATTTGCTACCCTCCAGTCCATAGGAACTGATCCTGAGTCGATAGACTGTTGGAAAATGATCACCAATACATCCACTATTTCTATGGCCACTTCCTTAAGTAATCTGGGATGCAGACTATCAGGCCCCGGGGATTTATTGGCCTTTAATCCCATCAATTTCCCTAACACAATTTCCCACCTAATAAGGATATCCTTCAGTTCCTCTTCCTCACTAGACCCTCGGTCCCCTAGTACTTCCGGAAGGTTATTTGTGTCTTCCTTCGTGAAGACAGAACCAAAGTATTTGTTCAATTGGTCTGCCATTTCTTTGTTCCCCATTATAAATTCACCTGAATCCAACTGCAAGGGACCTACATTTGTCTTCACAAATCTTTTTCTCTTCACATATCTATAAAAGCTTTTGCAGTCAGTTTTTATGTTCCCGACAAGCTTCTTCTCGTACTCTATTTTCCCCCTCTTAATTAAACCCTTTGTCCTCCTCTGCTGGATTCTAAATTTCTCCCAGTCCTCAGTTTGCTGCTTTTTCTGGCCAATTTATATGCCTCTTCCTTGGATTTAACACTATCCTTAATTTCCCTTGTTAGCCACGGTTGAGCAACCTTCCCCTTTTTATTTATACTCCAAACAGGGATGTACAATTGCTGAAGTTCATCCATGTGATCTTTAAATGTTTGCCATTGCCTATCCACCGTCAACCCTTTAAGTATCATTTCTAGCCAATTCACGCCTCTAACCATCGAAGTTACCTTTCCTTGAGTTCAGGACCCTAGTTTCTGAATTAACTGTGTCACTCTCCATCCTAATAAAAATTCTACCATGTTATGGTCACACTTCCCCAAGGGGTCTCTCACAGCAAGATTGCTAATTAGACCTTTCTCATTACACATCACCCAGTCTAAGATGGCCAGCCCTCTAGTTAGTTCCTCGACATATTGGTCTAAAAAAACCATCCCTAATACACTCCAGGAAATCCTCCTCCACCGCATTGCTACCAGTTTGGTTAGCCCAATCAATATGAAGATTAAAGTCACCCATGATAACTGCTGTACCTTTATTGCATGCATCCCATTTTGCTTGTTTGATGCTGTCCCCAACCTTACTACGACTGTTTGGTGGTATGTACACAACTCCCACTAGCGTTTTCTGCCCCTTGGTATTCCGCAGCTCCACTCATACCGATTCCACATCATCCAAGCTAATGTCCTTTCTTACTATTGCATTAATTTCCTCTTTAACCAGCAACACCACCCCGCCTCCTTTTCCTTTCTGTCTATCTTTCATAAATGTTGAATACCCCTGGATGTTGAGTTCCCAGCCTTGATCACCTTGGAGCCATGTCTCCATAATGCCAGTTACTTTTGCTTTTTGCCTTGGGTTTCTCTGCTCTCCAATTTTACTTTTCTTCTTTCTATCTTTTGCTTTTGCCCCCATTCTAATTCCCTCTGTCTCCCTGCATAGGTTGCCATCCCCCTGCCATATTAGTTTAACTCCTCCCCAACAGCACTAGCAAACACTCCCCGAGGACATTGGTTCCGGTCGTGCCCAGGTGCAGACCGTCTGGTTTGTACTGGTTCCACCTCTCCTAGAACCGGTTCCAATGTCCCAGGAATTTGAATCCCTCCCTGCTGCACCACTCCTCAAGCCACGTATTCACCTGAGCTATCCTGCAATTCCTACTCTGACTAGCACGTGGCACTGGGAGCAATCCTGAGATTACTACTTTGACCGTTGCACACCAGCCACCACACTGACTTACCACACCGTAGTAAGGATATGTTGGCCTTGGATGGCATGCAGTGTAGGTTTACAAGAATGATACCCGGACTCCAAGAGTTAAATTACGAGGAGAGATTACACGAACTCTGGTTGTATTCCCTGGAATTTAGAAGATTAATGGATGATTTGACTGAACTTTTCAAGAAATTGAGGGGAACTGATCAGCAATGCACCCCCTAATTTTGGGGGGCTGCGTGACCGCATGCGCGTTTTTTTGACTTGGGAAGCTGGCTCATCGGCTGCATAGGAGCTTGCGATAGCTCTGAGGCCACGCAGCTGATAGGGTAGATAGAGGGAAACTATTTCCGCTACTTGGGGAGTCTAGGACTAGGATGCATAGTCAAAAAATTAGAGCCAGGCCTTTCAGGAGTTAGGAAACGCTTCCACACGCAAAGGGTGTTAGAAGTTTGGAACTCTTTTCGCAAACAGCAAGTGATGCTAGGTTAATTGTTAATTTTAAATCTGAGACTGATAGATTTTTGTTAATGAAAGGTATTACATAGGATTGCAAAGGATATATGGCACAGAAACAATTTTTTGGTGTTTTCCCCCCCCCTCCCAAGGCCTCTCGCAGCGCTATCGACCTCGGGCTAAAGTTGCCGAAATTCGTGGTTTGCGCCGCGAATCATCATGCAACGCCAATTTTTACAGCTGTGCAAATTAAAGACTGAATATCCGGCCTACCAAAGGAGCGAAGCGAAAATGGTAATTTTGGCAAAAAAATACCGTTTACGCTGAAAACCGAATTTCTAGCCCTGTCCCTCCTTTGTTGCTGCTTGGGAGTGCTGTTCTATGCATCTGCTCCATTCTGTTGTGTGCCATCTTGGCCTGCAAAAGAAGGGAACCTGTGTGAGTAAGAGTCCAGTTATGTATGAGAGATCATGGCGGAGGAGCGGCGAGATCGGGGTCCAGGAGTGCCATTGTCGGGGCCCGGAAGAGGCGAGGGCCATGGAGCAGCATGAGCCAGCCCCCCCACTGCAATCTATGGACAGTAGGAGTATGTGCGCGCACTTGGTCTGTGCAGCAGAGCTTGGTCTCCAGTCATCTTGGCTAACCTTTGCCACTGGACCAAGTCCTTGCTTTGTCAAGCCCGTGCGGTGGCTGGTGTGCAATGGCCACCCCACGTTAAAAGAATCCACGCACAGGCATCTCCCTCCCCCACCCCCCTTCAATATGTAGTTCGGGTCCTGGAATATCGAGTCCCTCTCCTGTGAACTTAGCCCTTTTTGGTGTGGAAGCGGGTCATCCTCGACACGAGGGACTGCCAAATACTATACAATACTGTTCTGTAAACATCCGTGAGACAAAGGTCCTCCACCAGCCTGTCCTCACCGCACAGCACTGCCCCCCCCAGTCATCAAGATCCTTGGCGCGGCCCTGGAAAACGTGGACCATTTCCCATACCTCGAGAGCCTCTTATTAACAAGAGCAGACATTGATGACGAGATTCATCACCGTCTCCGGTGAGCCAGTGCAGTCTTTGGCCACCTGAGGAAAAGAGTGTTCGAAGACCAGGCCCTCAAATCTGCCACCAAGCTCATGGTTTACTGGGCTGTAGTAATACTCTCCTGTATGGATCAGAGACATGGACCATGTACAGTAGACACCGCAAGTCGCTGGAGAAATACCACCAACGATGTCTCCGCAAGATCCTACAAATCCCCTGGGAGGACAGATGCACCAACATTAGCGTCCTCGACCAGGCCGACATCCCCAGCATTGAAGCACTGACCACACTTGATCAGCTCCGCTGGGCAGGCCACATTGTCCGCATGCCAGACACGAGACTCCCAAAGCAAGCGCTCTACTCGGAACTCCTTCGCAGCAAACGAGCCAAAGGTGGGCAGAGGGAACGTTACAAGGACACCCTCAAAGCCTCCCTGATAAAGTGCAACATCCCCACCAACACCTGGGAGTCCCTGGCCAAAGACTGTCCTAAGTGGAGGAAGTGCATCCGGGAGGGCGCTGAGCACCTCGTGTCTCATTGCCGAGAGCATGCAGAAATCAAGCACCGGCAGCGGAAAGAGCATGCGGCAAATCTGTCCCACCCTCCCTTACCCTCAACAACTATCTGTCCCACCTGTAACAGGGACTGTAGCTCTTGTATTGGACTGTTCAGCCACCTCAGGACTCATTTTTAGAGTGGAAGCAAGTCTACATCTATTCCGAGGGACTGCCTATAATAAGTACAAAGCAATTTACACACTCTTGACAGTTAATTGCTTCCTATGGTGTGGCAGTCTTGCCTTGGGTCCTCACAGGAAGTATTCTTAACACATTTTCTAAACATTACAATCCAGATTTAACTGCAGCACACAATGCCACTGGCTTATCAGTGCTAATAGGGTGTTATGGCTTCTTCACAGGAGCTTGCCTTCCTAATTATGCACAACTTTGGTTTGTGGTGGATGCAGATTGAAGATTGATTTCCTGCCTTGTCGGGGCTTTTTCATTGTTTGAATGCTTGCATGTCCAATAGACCAGAGTTCCGTCTTGCCTTGAAGGGTATCGTGGTTTTTTAAATATAGTGTTTGGGGTGGGTGGGGGGCAGCGGGGCGGTGGTGATTGGTGGGTGTTGTCTGTCAATATACATCCATGAAAAATGATTAAGCCATAATGTGTACAGGTTGTACCTCTCCAGTCTGGGACTCTTTAATCTGGAAACATCCCTGGTCTCACATCAGTCCCGGTTGTGGGTGGCATCCATTGAAAAAAAATTGTGGCTCCACGTGTTAAACGTACGTGTGATGTATTTTGGATGACAAATCTTGACAACCTTGCCCAGGCCAGCTGTGGAGGCTTTACACACTGGCTGGTGCTGTGGCTCGACATGCGCTCCTCGCTGCCGAGGCCGCCTCTCCTTGCCTGATTGGCGGCGGGCGTGCATGCTCTGAAGGCTGCAGCGCCGGCTGAGCTGACATTTTCCCCTCCCCTTGGTCTCGGGGAGGGGAGGGTGGTGGTGTTTGTATTTGTGTGTCTCAGTGCAAGGAAGCTGCCGCTTCCACCAGTCAGACTCTGCTCATGATTTACATACGGACTGGCGCCGGGAGTAGGATCGTGGGTAAGGGTCCGCGTCTCTCTTTGACTTTATTCTCCGATCTCTAGTTTTTTTGGTGTGTGTGTGTGTATGTGGTTTTTTGAGGTTCATTGAGGAAAGCGGGCCGGGCAACGAAGGGAAGGGCAGGTGGCTGACTGAGGTGCCAAAGCTGGGCCTGAGGATTTTAAAAAAACGGAGTGATTCTGGACGACGAAATGCTGCGCAGTAGGCTTCTGCACAGCGCATGCGCAGAACGTGTCCAGGTTGTTGTCAGCAGTGTTGTCACCAGTTGATCTCTCATGGTTTGGAAAATTCTCTGGTCTGGCACCGATTAGGTCTCAAGGGTGCCGGACCAGAGAGGTCCAACTGTATTAAATAGTGCATTTTTGCTTCAAGTCAAAGAGTGGATGATGGGACTTCATATGATAACAGTAGGTGATCACATATAGAACTTCCTATTTGCATTGTAATGCCCAGTCCTCTAACTAATCTCTGAGCAGGAAAGAAGTCAGAGGAATAGCTCCATCCCCCACTTCCAATTCTCAGAAGCAGCAATTGAAGAAGTAAAACAGCATGAATTCCATCAAAGGTTGAGACAGGCAGGCCTTGGACTGGGCTAACAATTAAGATGTAGCCGGTCTTTTTTTAAAAAAAAATTAGTGGTTGACCAAAAATTACCATGTGAGTTTTCTGTCCGGCAGTCAGTGTGGCACAGTGAGGTTTTCTTGATTTATATCACGTGAAATGTTGCGGAAGAGGTGTAAAATCTGAGAATGCTATCCTGTTCAATCACGTGCGTTCTATAAAATAAACCAGTATCTTGATTTTACATCAAGCTCACCTGACTTGAGCATTTCAGTCCACCTACCGAAAGATTGGAGAGGTACATGCGAGGGTACATGCAACAAAAAAAAAGGGTAGAATTTCACATGGATTCCTTGATTTCCCACTAACTTCAACAGAAACCCTGGTAAAACCGTATAAATGACCATTAGCAGTCAGTCACACCGCTTTGCCAAGATTTCTGAAAAAGTTACAGCAATAGATTGGGAGAGCACCCATAGATGATGATGGCCAGTTCAGATGACAAGCAGAAACATTGTTAATGTCCCAGTGAAAGTTATCTCAAGCTTGCTACAGATAACAGGGGTGACCACTGCTACTGAACACAAGTGAATATCTCAGGCAGAACATTTTTAACAGTAATGTATCTTTCACAATTGCAGCTGGGTGCAATTGATAAAATGTTAGTCACCAAAGCTGCCTGTCAGATTAACCTTTCATTCTCAAAATGTGCATGTATAAAGAATGATCAGGTTAAATATATTCTTGTCCCAAAAAGTTCTGTTTCCCAGCCAGTGGATATAGAGGGGTCCTATGGTGCGAAGATGTTAAGGCGTTGTGTGAGATATGGATTAAAAACAGTTTAAGAACATAAGAAATAGGAGCAGGAGTAGGCCATTCAGCCCTTCAAGCCTGCTCCACCATTCAATAAGATCATGGCTGATCTACTTCAACTCCACCTTCCCACACTATCCCAAAATTTGAAATTCATAAAGGTACAGTTCACTCAAAGCCTTAACATATTCATACCACGAGTCCCTGACCCTGGAACTTTCTCTAAATTGCTCAGATTGCATCCAGCAACTTGCATTGCATTTTTAAAAATCTCAACTTCCCTACTGACTATGATTACAGCCGTCTGTGCTGATGTACCCATTTCCAAAATCTATGATAATTACATGATTTATTGGGACTCTTGTACAGTATCCACATTTCAGATTTGACAGTTCACAAAGTTGTTTCCTGACATGGAAACTTGCCACACAAGGTTATCCTCAAATCCCATCCAGGAGATTGGCTTGTAGAACTAAAACATAATTACATCCAGATCATCATTTGGAAGCATCACAGAAGGTTTCTCAGTTCCAAGTTCACAGCAACTACCAAACCAAAGTACAGGCCTCTTTGCACCCAGAGTTTTCACATACTGCTTATAACTGCTCACAGTGCATCTTGGGATGCAGTTTCTCTGTGTCTGAATCTTGATGATTATCTCCTCGGAAGTTCTTTGCCTAGAATTCATTTTCATATCTGTCCAGGACCTGGGCTTCAAAGTTAATTATGTGAATTCTTAATTGCATCCCACGGAAGAACTAACTTGTATTATTTGAGCCTACCCAGCAGTGTCTTTTTGTCCAGGCTAGTCGTTGTGCAATCTCCTCAATAATAAGAGCCATAGAATCCAGTGAAAAGCTGTGCACAGATAGTTGATATATTTACCTGTTCTTTCTTGTCAGATTGAAGTTCATCTCTGTTTGCTATCTCGCGACATAATTGTGAGCATTTTGGAGATGTGGTTGTGATGTAATGTACCTGTTGACATTCATATGTAGCTGATGAATATCAATCTTTTATGAAACTGGTGTTGAAAAGGATCCCCAAAGCATAAAACTAGGGAACTGATAAATCCTCTAACACCACATATTACTGCTTCTCTTCAGAGTTTAATGTATCACTCATACAGATCACCTAATATGGGGCCCAAGTTTCGACAGGAGTTGCTCCTATTTTTTTTCGAGTATCTTAAAAATCGCAATTCTCCACATTTAGTTTGCTCCAGTTTCAGTGAGTTAGTTCAGTTTCTTTTTAGTTCCGTTTTTTTATTCAAAAGGGGGCATTACCAGTCACTTGTGCTGTTTTGGTCATTTAAACAAGTTTAGACAGCTCAACGTTACTCCAAACTAACTTAGGCCAGCATATGTGTCCACTTTGGTACGCTCAGAAAAATCTTGTGTAGACTTAAGGAATGAGCGCAGGTAGCCAGAGATTGGGGGGGGGGGGTTAGGGGATTTTCCAAAGCATGAAACACTTCCCATTTAACAATAAAGAACCATCATCAATAATAAATCAATCAATTAAAAATTCCGACCTCACCTACTGCAGCACGCAGCGCCTATCCGTTTGGCTAAGGGTGGGATCCGAGCAACGGGAACCCTCCAGCAACACACGCAACAGCAGCGTCTTTTCGAGCTGTTCGGCCAGGGGCTAGGGGAGAGATCCGAGTGCTGGGACCCAGCAGCACACACAGCAGCTGTGTCTTTTCGGGCTGTTCGGCTAGGGGCAGGATTCGAGCACCGGGAGCCCTCCAGCAGCAGCACGCAGCAGCAGCGTCTTTTCGGACCGTTCAGTCAGGGGCTAGGGGCGGGATTCGAACACCGGGAGCCCTCCAGCAGCACGCAGAGCAGCAGCGTCTTTTCCGGCTGTTCAGCCAGGGGTTGGGGTGGGATTCGAGCCGGGAGCCCTCCAGCAGCACACGTAGCAGCCTCGCCTTTTCGGGCTGTTCAGCCAGGGGCTAGTGGCTAAGAGTGGGAGAGCAACAAGCAGCAGGCTGGGCTGCAAGAGGGAATTTTAAGGGGACTGAGGGAGAGGGAGAGAACACAAAAGACCTTTGGGTGTGGTCTATACACCTTGAGAGGGAGAAGTGCTGTGCTGCCATTTTTCAACATTGACCGTTGAAAGTTTAAGTTGTACTTCAAGTATGGGTGCTGCATTATCAACGCCACGGATTTTGCAATGGTTCTGCATCATTGTGCTACGTAGGAGAGAACTGATTGGAGCTCATGGCAACAGGAATGTCATAGCAGGAGGCCTTGCCCACCTCGACAGTATCGAGTCAGGAATTCGTATCTGGACCTGAGTGAGGCTGATTGTGTCAAAAGGCTGCGTTTCCGCAGAGAAGTTGTCCTTGAGATCTGTGAGTTTCTGAGACCAGATTTACAGGCAGGAACCAGAAGGTGGACTGCCTTGTCTGCTGAAGTGAAGGTTACAGCTGCACTTTCCTTCTATCCCTCGGGATCGTTTGAAGCTACAACTGGAGATGGGTGCGCCATCTCTCAACGTGCAATACATGTGTGCATTCACCAGGTCATGGCTGCACTGTATGCGCGGAGGAATGACTTAAACCAAATTCCCAATGACCGCCCAAGCAATGCATGACAGGGCTGTGGGGTTCTCAAGGATTGTTGGCTTCCCAAAGATACAGGGCTGCATTCGTTGTACCCACATCGCCTTGCGAGCACCTGTAGAGGATGCCGAGCAGTTCAGGAATAGAAAAGGCTTCCACTCAATTAATGTGCAGCTCGTGTGTGACAACATGCAACGCATCATATCAGTCGATGCAAGATATCCTGGCAGCACCCACGGTGCATTCATCCTATGCGGCAGCGTTATATCTGACGTGCTTGAGCAGCAGCCAGAAGGGCAGAGCTGGCTACTGGGAGACAAAGGGTACGGCCTGGCCATGACGCCCCTTCGCATAACCTGGACGGAAGCTGACCATCAATACAACATTGCGACTCACAGCATCATAGAGAGGACCATTGGCATCTTGAAACAGCGTTTCCGATGCCTGGACCATTTCGGAGGCCACTTGCAATATTCCCCAGAGATTGTCGGTCAGTTCTCTGTTGTGTGCTGCATGCTGTATTACTTAGCCATCATGAGGCAGCAGCCGCTGATGGTGGAACAAGACGACCCACCTGCGGTGAGAGTGCCTGATAATGATTTGGATGATGGCGACGATGAGGAAGCTATGCAAATGCCTGAGGTCGGAGGAGGGCGGGCCATCCTGCTCCTTTAACGATTGCTCGAGCCTTGCGCCAGCAGCTCATCCGTGAACGCTTCACTGATGTCTGAGGGCTCAGCGACAACTGTTCCGCATGGACATGTTTATTTTTTGCAATTGTTCCTAAATGTTGTGTTAATGGAACATGATTCAGTTTTCATGTAAATATATATTATTGAAAAATTTACAATGTACTGCACTTAAATGTAATAAAATAATTCTTGTATCAAACTGTACTTGAATATGACTCTAAGATCACTTAAAAACTTTAAGATCACTCAAACTTGTAAAGTTACAAAACTTACAAAACAATTTCAATTTGAAAACAGTAACATCAAAAACAACAATAGCAAAGAAAGGCTGCACCCATCTCATCCACATCTCGGTGAATGTGCACTTCTTCATAGGGGTGCCCTCCCTTACGGCCTGTGTGGTCGTTTGCACTGCCTCCAACATTCCCCCCTCCATTTCCCGTGTCATTACTGCTATTTCTCCCGACAATCCCATTAGCTCATCACCCACATCACTGACGGTGTGCACGAGTGATCGGGTAAGGTCATTGGTCTCCACACCCAATGCCATAACCTCAACCACATCTGTTGCACACCGCATCTCAGGAGAGAGTGGTCGGATTCTCCTTCCCCTCGGCCTGGGTCTGCCTTGTGGCACCCCTCCAGTGGGAGGCGCAGGCTGGGACGGTGAGGCCCTGGGTCTTCCAAGCGGCACGCCACCAGCACTGTGAGGCGCAGGCTGGGACGGTGAGGCCCTGGGTCTTCCAAGCGGCACCCCACCAGCACTGGGAGGCGCAGGCTGGGACGGTGGGGCCCTGGGTCTTCCAAGCGGCACCCCACCAGCACTGGGAGGCACAGGCTGGGACGGTGGAGCCCTAGGTCTTCCAAGCTGCATTCCACCACTACCACTGGGACCCGCAAACTCGGAATCTGTGAAACCATGAAATGTCACATTAGAAGTTAAAGCACTACGCAAAGGATAGGGAGGAGGAGAAGAAATCATGGAATGTTGGACCAGAACCCATGCAAGTGTTTGGCAAACTGAGGTCCTGTAATATGGACTGATCCATATTAAGATCAACATTCTCCGGTGAACACACATCCATGCCCCCCCTCCTCCCACCCCCAAACGTGGTCTGGATCGTACGCATTTGAATCATCTTCTGGATATTCAGGATCTTCAGGATTGGCATCATGTTCTGCAAAATATAACAGTCAAATGGTTAGCAGCACAGGAGGGGGCAGGATGGGTGGCATGAGTAGTCTCTCACGTAGCAGGCCAGGCAGCAGGTTGATTTGAAGGGCCTCGATGCATTTTCAGGACTTACCCTTTCCCTCGCGTGTGGGCCCAGCTTGTGTAGTACTGATTGTTTTTCTCCAGGTATGATTCATCAAAGCAGCGACCCTCTGATCGAAGGGTGTCAGTTGGTGCAGATTTGGCACGCCGCCTCCTGCAAGTTATTTCCCTTTTGTTGTGGGCCAATTTCTTCTGCAAAGATTAAAATATAACTTTTTAGAGAGGGTGTCTTTCTGCTGGGTGGGACATATACAGATGGGCACATTTACAATTGAAATTCCATTGAAAAATGAAAATATTACTTGCACTAACTACTTTATCAAGGCCGCGCCATTTCTTTTTACACTGGCTTCCAGATCTCGTGGTATTCATCACTGCGCAGTAACCTTCTGCAACTAGGTTCCAGGTTTCTTCATTTCTTTGGGTGGCACTTTTGTGCGACCTCTTGCTGCTATCCAGCTCCTGCCATCTCTTAATGACATTAACTAATATTTCCACTTTGAACATGCAAGAAGTTCTTCGTTCTTGGTGCACGTTGTTGCATTGCTGTATTGAATTGACAGTGATTTTTCAAAGCACACAGTCCTTACTTTGCATGCACCTATGCAGCACTCTTTCTGGAAGTTTAGCAGCAACACAGAGCAGTCACTGATTCCAGCAGCTGATTTCTTCCACAGTACTGCGAATAGCACTCCTTCAGGCACAAGCGGGATGAGGTCCAACAAGCTGAATTTAGGGAGCTAGGATTTAAATTAAAAAGCAGGACCTCAAAGGTAGTAATTTCAGGATTGCTACCAGTGCCACGTGCTAGTCAGAGTAGGAATTGCAGGATGGCTTGAGGAGTGGAGCAGGAGGGAGGGAATCAAATTTCTGGGACATTGGAACCGGTTCTGGGGAGGTGGGACCAGTACAAACTGGACGGTGTGCACCTGGACAGGGCCGGAATCAATGTCCTCGGGGGAGTATTTGCTAGTGCTGTTGGGGAAGGGTTAAACTAATATGGCAAGGGGATGGGAACCGATGCATAGAGAGACAGAGGGAAGTAAAATGGGGGCAGAAGCAAAAGATAGAAGAAAAGGCTAAGTACAGGGCAGAGAAACCCAAAGCAAAAATCAAAAAGGGCCACGTTACAGCAAAAGCCTAAAGGGACAAAGTGTGTTAAAAATACAAGCCTGAAGGCTCTGCTTCAATGCGAGGAGTATTCGTAATAAGGTGGACGAATTAACTGCGCAAGCAGCTATTAACGAATATGATATAATTGGGATTACGGAGACATGCTCCAGGGTGACCAAGGCTGGGAACTCAACATCCAGGGGTATTCAACATTCAGGAAGGATAGACAGAAAGGAAAAGGAGGTGGGGTAGCGTTGCTGGTTAAAGAGGAAATTAATACAATAGTAAGGAAGGACATTAGCTTGGATGATGTGGAATCTGTATGGGTAGAGCTGCGGAATACCAAAGGGCAGAAAACGCTAGTTGTACAGACCACCAAACAGTAGTAGTGAGGTTGGGGACAGCATCAAACAAGAAATTAGGGATGCGTACAATAAAGGTACAGTAGTTATCATGGGCGACTTTAATAGAAAATAGGTGCAGGAGTAGGCCATTCGGCCCTTCGAGCCTGCACCGCCATTCAATGAGTTCATGGCTGAACATGCAACTTCAGTACCCCATTCCTGCTTTCTCGCTATACCCCTTGATCCCCCTAGTAGTAAGGACTACATCTAACTCCTTTTTGAATATATTTAGTGAATTGGCCTCAACAGCTTTCTGTGGTAGAGAATTCCACAGGTTCACCACTCTCTGGGTGAAGAGGTTTCTCCTCATCTCGGTCCTAAATGGCTTACCCCTTATCCTTAGACTGTGACCCCTGGTTCTGGACTTCCCCAACATTGGGAACATTCTTCCTGCATCTAACCTGTCTAAACCCGTCAGAATTTTAAAGGTTTCTATAAGATCCCCTCATTCTTCTGAACTCCAGTGAATACAAGCCCAGTTGATCCAGTCTTTCTTGATATGTCAGTCCCGCCATCCCGGGAATTAGTCTGGTGAACCTTCGCTGCACTCCCTCAATAGCAAGAATGTCCTTCCTCAAGTTAGGAGACCAAAACTGTACACAATACTCCAGGTGAGGCCTCACCAAGGCCCTGTACAACTGTAGTAACACCTCCCTGCCCCTGTACTCAAATCCCCTCGTTATGAAGGCCAACATGCCATTTGCTTTCTTAACCGCCTGCTGCACCTGCATGCCAACCTTCAATGACTGATGTACCATGACACCCAGGTCTCGTTGCACCTCCCCTTTTCCTAATCTGTCATCGTTTAGATAATAGTCTGTCTCTCTGTTTTTACCACCAAAGTGGATAACCTCACATTTATCCACATTATACTTCATCTGCCATGCATTTGCCCACTCACCTAACCTATCCAAGTCACTTTGCAACGTCATAGTATCCTCCTCGCAGCTCACACTGCCGCCCAACTTAGTGTCATCCGCAAACTTGGAGATACTACATTTAATCCTCTCGTCTAAATCATTAATGTACAATGTAAATAGCTGGGGCCCCAGCACAGAACCTTGCGGTACCCCACTAGTCACTGCCTGCCATTCTGAAAAGTCCCCATTTACTCCTACTCTTTGCTTCCTGTCTGCCAACCAGTTCTCAATCCACGTCAGCACACCACCCCCCCAATCCCATGTGCTTTAACTTTGCACATTAATCTCTTGTGTGGGACCTTGTCGAATGCCTTCTGAAAGTCCAAATACACCACATCAACTGGTTCTCCCTTGTCCACTCTACTGGAAACATCCTCAAAAAATTCCAGAAGATTTGTCAAGCATGATTTCCCTTTCACAAATCCATGCTGACTTGGACGTATCATGTCACCACTTTCCAAATGCACTGCTATGACATCCTTAATAATTGATTCCATCATTTTATCCACTACCGATGTCAGGCTGACCGGTCTATAATTCCCTGTTTTCTCTCTCCCTCCTTTTTTTAAAAAGTGGGGTTACATTGGCTACCCTCTACTCCATAGGAACTGATCCAGAGTCTATGGAATGTTGGAAAATGATTGTCAATGCATCCGCTATTTCTAATGCCACCTCCTTAAGTACTCTGGGATGCAGTCCATCAGGCCCTGGGGATTTATCGGCCTTCAATCCCATCAATTTCCCCAACACAATTTCCCGACTAATAAGGATTTCCCTCAGTTCCTCCTTCTTACTAGACCCTCTGACCCCTTTTATATCCGGAAGGTTATTTGTGTCCTCCTTAGTGAATACCGAACCAAAGTACTTGTTCAATTGGTCTGCCGTTTCTTTGTTCCCCGTTATGACTTCCCCTGATTTGCAGGGACCTAACCTTTACTAACGTTTTTCTCTTTACATACCTGTAGAAGCTTTTGCAGTCCATTTTAATGTTCCCTGCAAACTTCCTCTCGTACTCTTCTTTTTCCTGCCATAATCAAATCCTTTGTCCTCTTCTGCTGAGTTCTAAATTTCTCCCAGTCCCCGGGTTCGCTGCTATTTCTGACCAGTTTGTATGCCACTTCCTTGGCTTTAATACTATCCCTGATTTCCCTTGATAGCCACGGTTGAGCCACCTTCCCTTTTTTATTTTTACGCCAGACAGGGATGTACAATTGTTGTAGTTCATCCATGCGGTCTCTAAATGTCTGCCATTGCCCATCCACAGACAACCCCTTAAGTATCATTTGCCAATCTATCCTCGCCAATTCACGCCTCATACCTTCAAAGTTACCCTTCTTTAAGTTCTGGACCATGGTCTCTGAATTAACTGTTTCATTCTCCATCCTATTGTGGAATTCCACCATATTATGGTCACTCTTTCCCAAGGGGCCTCGCACAACGAGATTGCTAATTAATCCCCTCTCATTACACAACACCCAGTCTAAGATAACACCCAGTCTAAGATGGCCCCCCCGCCCTAGTTGTTTCCTCGACATACTAGTCTAGACAACCGTCCCTTATGCACTCCAGGAAATCCTCCTCCATGTGCAACGAGAAATGACTAATTAGCAATCTTGTGCGAGGCCCCTTGGGGAAGAGTGACCATAATATGGTAGAATTTTTTATTAAGATGGAGAGTGACTCAGTTAATTCAGAGACTAGGGTCCTGAACTTAAGGAAAGGTAACTTCGATGGTATGAGAGGTGAATTGGCTAAAATAGACTGGCGAATGATACTGGTGGATAGGCAATAGTAAACATTTAAAGATCACATGGGTGAACTTCTACAATTGTACATCCCTGTCTACAGTCTACAATAAAAACAAAACGGGGAAGGTGGCTCAACCGTGGCTAGCAAGGGAAATTAGGGATAGTGTTAAATCCAAGGAAGAGACATGTAAATTGGCCAGAAAAAGCAGTAAACCTGAGGACTGGGAGAAATTTAGAATTCAGCAGAGGAGGACAAAGGGTTTAATTAGGAGAGGGAAAATAGAGTATGAGAGGAAGTTTGCTGGAACATAAAAACTGACTGCAAAAGCTTTTATAAATATGTGAAGCGAAACAGATTAGTGAAGACAAACGTAGGTCTCTTGCAGTCAGAATCAGGTGAATTTATAATGGGGAATAAAGAAATGGCAGACCAATTGAACAAATACTTTGGTTCTGCCTTCACGAAGGAAGACACAAATAACGTTCCGGAAATACTAGGGGACCAAAGATTTAGCGAGAAGGAGGAACTGAAGGAAATCCTTATTCGTCAGGAAATTGTGTTCGGGAAATTGTTGGGATTGAAGGCCGATAAATCCTCAGGGCCTGATAGTCTGCATCACAGAGTACTTGAGGAAGTGGCCCTAGAAATAGTGGATACATTGGTGATCATTTTCCAACAGTCTATCGACTCTGGATCAGTTCCTATGGACTCGAGGGTAGCTAATGTAACACCACTTTTTAATAAAGGAAGGAGGTGGGGAATTATCGACCGGTTAGCCTAACATCAGTAGTGGGGAAAATGTTGGAATCAATTATTAAAGATGAAATAGCGCATTTGGAAAGCAGTGACAGGATCGGTCCAAGTCAGCATGGATTTATGAAAGGGAAATCATGCTTGACAAATCTTGTAGAATATTTTGAGGATGTAACTAGTAGAGTGGACAAAGGAGAACCAGTGGATGTGGTGTATTTGGACTTTCAAAAGGCTTTTGACAAGGTCCCACGCAAGAGATTGGTGTACAAAATTAAAGCACATGGTATTGGGGGTAATGCATTGACGTGGATAGAGAACTGGTTGGCAGACAGGAAGCAGAGAGTCGGGATAAACGGGTCCTTTTCAGAATGGCAGGCAGTGACTAGTGGGATGCCGCAGGACTCAGTGCTGGGACCCCAGCTATTTACAATATACATCAGTGATTTAGATGAAGGAATTGAGAGTTATATCTGCAAGTTTGCAGATGACACTAAGCTGGGTGGTGGTGTGAACTGTGATGAGGATGCTAAGAGGCTGCAGGGTGACTTGGACAGGTTAGGTGAGTGGGCAAATGCATGACAGATGCAGTATAATGTGGATAAATGTGAGGTTATCCACCTTGATGGCAAAAACATGAAGGCAGAATATTATCTGAATGGCGGCAGATTAGGAAAAGGGGAGGTGCAACGAGACCCGAGCGTCATGGTACATCAGTCATTGAAGGTTGGCATGCAGGTGCAGCAGGCGGTGAAGAAGACAAATAGCATGTTGGCCTTCATAGCGAGTGGATTTGAATATAGGAGCCGGGAGGTCTTACTGCAGTTGTACAGGGCCTTGGTGAGGCCTCACCTGGAATATTGTGTACAGTTTTGGTCTCCTAATCTAAGGAAGGACGTTCTTGCTATTGAGGGAGTGCAGCGAAAGTTCACCTGACTGATTCCCGGGATGGCAGGACTGACATATGAGGAGAGGCTGGATCAACTGGGCCTGTATTCACTGGAGTTTAGAAGAATGAGGGGGGATCTCATAGAAACATATAAGATTCTGACGGGACTGGACAGGTTAGATGCAGGAAGAATGTTCCCGATGTTGGGCGAGTCCAGAACCAGGGGTCACAGTCTCAGGATTTAGGGGGAAGCCATTTCGGACCGAGATGAGGAGAAACTTCTTCACTCAGAGAATTGTTAACCTGTGGAATTCTCTACTGCAGAAAGTTGTTGATGGCAGTTCATTGGATATATTCGAGAGGGAGTTAGATCTGGCCCTTACGGCTAAAGGGACCAAGGGGTATGGAGCGAAAGCAGGAAAAGGGGTACTGAGGTGAATTATCAGCCGGGATCTTCTTGAATGATGGTGCAGGCTCGAAGGGCCAAATGGCCTACTTTTGCACCTTGTTTCTATTTTTCTAAAAAATCACTCAAGGCTTTCCACTACTCCAGGCACCAAAAAATCACTCTGCAGCCTTTACCTTTAAAAATGGTCGATTGCCAATGTTTGTGAGCCATTGCACAAGCACGCACGCACGCTCCAACGCGCATGCGCAACGCTGCTGGCACTCTCAGGCACGCTGGGCCCTAGCCCCGCCCCCCTCCCCTCACAGCTATGTTGACACAGCAAGTCCATAGCTCCGCTCGCCGCTGCTCCTGCTGCGCTGCGCCGAATCCGATGGAGGCCTGATGGACATCGAGAATATCGTGGTAAGGATTAGGTGCGCTTTTTATTCCAGAAACTCGCCGCACCTCTCGGAGGTACGCCATTCTATGGATCTGTTGAAACTTGGGCCCTAGGTTACTAATCTTGACTGTTTTTTATAGTCTTTGTTTGCTTAAAAGTTTTCTTTTAAACTTTCACAGCCTGAGAGAATGGTAGCATATTGGTTATGTTACTGGACTAGTAATCCTGAGGCCTGGACTAATGATACAGAGATGCGAGTTCAAATCCCACCACGGCAGCTGGGGAATTTAAATTCAGTTAATTAAATAAATCTGGAATAAAAAGCTAGTATCAGTAATTGTGGGCGTATAACTACCGGATTGTTATTAAAAACTCTTCTGGTTCACATGTCCTTTAGGGAAATCTGCTGTCCTCATCCGGTCTGGCCTATGTGATTCGAGACCCACAGCAATGTGGTTGACTCTTAACTGCCCTCTGAAATGGCCTAGTAAGCTACTTCCGTTCCACCAAACCGCTACGGCAATGTCCCTGTGGGAGTACCTTCACCACACGGACTGGAGCAGTTCAAGAAGACGACTCACCACCAGCTACTGGAGGGCAATTGGGGATGGGCAATATATGAAACTGGTGTTGAAAAGGATCCCCAAAGCCTAAAACTTAGGGAACTAATAAATCCTTATTAACACCACATATTAATGCCAGCAATGCCCACATCACTTGTATTTTAAAAAAAAATCTTAATTGTATTTTTGAGTACAGCAGAATTTTATTGAGTATGTACAGAGAATAATTAATGTGGAAGAATGTAAATAATTTCAAAATCTTAAAACGTGCCATCTTGAATATTTCCACCTTCGCACTTCCTATTCTACACTGTAAACAACAACAACAACTTGTATTTATATGGCGCTTTCAACGTAGTAAAACATCCCAAGGCGTTTCACAGGAGTATTATGAGACAAAAAGATTTGACACCGAGCCACATGAGATATGAGGGCAGGTGACCAAAACCTTGGTCAAAGAGGTAGGTTTAAGGAGCATCTTAAACGAGGAAAGAGACAGAGGTGGAGAGGTTTCGGCAGGGAATTCCAGTGCTTAGGGCCTAGGCAACAGAAGACATGGCCACCAATGGGTTGAGTGATTATAATCAGGGATGCTCAAGAGGGCAGAATTAAAGGAGCTCAGATATCTCTGGGTGGGGTGGGGAAGGTTGTGGGGCTGAAGGAGATTAGAGATAGGGAGAGGCGAGGCCATGGAGGGATTTGAAAACAAGGATTTTGAAATCGAGTTGTTGCTTAACTGGGAGCCAAGAGAGGTCAGCGAGCACAGGGGTGAGTGGGACTTAATGCGAGTTCGGACACGGGCACCTGAGTTTTGGATCACCAAATTTATGTAGGGTAGGGAGGCTAGCCATGAGTGCGTTGGAATAGTCAAGTCTCGAGGTAACGAAGGCATGGATGAGGGTTTCAGCAGTGGATGAGCTGCGGCAAGGGCGGAGACGGAGGATATTACGGAGGTGGAAATAGGCAGTCTTCGTTATACTGAGGATATGTGGTCGAAAGCTCAATTCAGGGTAACATTTCACACCAAAGTTGCAAACAGTGTGGTTCACAGACATGTTGGGGAGAGGGATGGAATCAGTGACTAGGGAACGGAGTTTGGAGCGTGGACAGAAAACAATGGTTTGGACTTCCCAATATTTAATTGAAAGAAAATTTCTGCTCATCCAGAACTGGATGTCGGACAAGCAGTCTGACAATTTAGCGGCCGAGAGAATTGGTGGTAGAGTAGAGCTGGGTGTCATCAGCATTCATGTGGAAACTGACACTGTTTTCGGATGATGTCACCAAGGGGCAACATGAGAAATAGGATTGTGCCAAGGATAGGTCCTCGGAGGACACCAGAGATAACGATGCGGGGATGGGTAGAGAAGCCGTTGCAGGTTGATTCTCTGGCTATGATCAGGTAGATGAGAATGGAACCAGGCGAGTGCAGTCCTACCCAGCTGTACAACGGTGGAGAGATGTTGGAGAAGGATGGAGTGGTCAACCGTGTCAAAGCTGCAGACAAGTCAAGAAGGACGAGGAGGAATAGTTTACCTTTGTCACAGTCACAAAGGATGTCATTTGTGACTTTGACAGCCGTTTCGGTACTGTGGCAGGGGTGGTAACCTGATTGGAGTGATTCAAACATCGAGTTACGGGAAAGGTGGGCACGGTTTTGGGAGGCGACAACACGTTCAAAGACTTTGGAAAGGAAAGGGAGATTGGAGATGGGGCGTTAGTTTGCAAGGACGGAGGGGTCAAGGGTTGGTTTTTTGAGAGGGGTGATGATGGCAGATTTGAGGGAGACAGTACCTGAGAAGAGAGAATGGTTAATGTGAGCTAACATGGGAGCCAGAAAAGGAAGTTGGGTGCTAAGCAGTTTGGTGGGAATTGAGTAGAGTGAGCAAGAAGTAGGTCTCATGGACAAGATGAACTCAGAAAGGGCACGAGGGGACATCAGGGAGAAACTGGAGAAAGATGAGGTCAGGACTAGGGTAGGGGGGATACTTCGAGAAAAGTTGGCCAGTGGGCAAGGTGAAGGAAGGGAAGTGGCAGAGGCAGTTGAACGGAGGGTCTCAATCTTAGCGACAAAGGAGTCCATGATCTCCTCGCACTTAATTTCAGAGGTGAGGGTGGATGAGATGGGAGAGGGATTTAAGACGACAGTTAGCAGTGGAGAATTGAAGTTGGGGTTTATCTTTGCAGTCCAGAATTATTTTGGAATAGTGAGCAATTTTGGCAGACGATGGCAGGACCCGTTAATACTTTCTGTGCGCCAGCCAGGTCTGGTGGTGATTGGCTAAACCAGTTGTTTGTCATATCTGTTCAAGTCTGCGTCGCTTGGACTTAAAGGTGTGAAGATGAGGGCCGTACCAGGGAGAACGGCCAGGGTGAGAGAGTAACTGTTTTAATAGAGACTAGGGCATCAAAGGTGATGATGAGGGTGTGTTGAGCAGAAATGTCATGGTGAATGGAGGGCCAAATGCTGCACAGTTGGGACTTCATAACTGCAGTTATAAGATCATTTTTTCCAGGGACGGACACAGAAGGAGGTAGGGGTGGGGGGGATGTGGGCGGAGAGCAATACAAAGAAGTGGTGAGAGACAACCTTATCTACAATTGACACAATTGGAGTAGCGAGGACACGAGAGATGGTAAGGTCGAGGGGATGGCCATGAATATGGGTTGGGGAGTTTACATGGAGGTCGAGCATAAGGGAGGATAGGAGGCTAGTGAACACAGAGGAGAGAGAGAGCATGGACGTTGAAATCACCAAGGATGAGAAGTCGTTCGGTGCAGAGACTGTGTGAGGTAAGCAGTGAAGATATCTCGGTAATAAAAATTTTATGGTACCTAGGTGGGCGGTAGAGAACGAGAATTTTAAATGAGAGATGAGAGGGGTGGAATAAGATGGGATTGTCAAAGAAGGAGAAAGTGCTGGAGGAGTAGGGGGATCGACCAAGGTGTGATTTGCTGATGAGAGCCACACTGCTACCACGGCCGTGGCAAGTATAGCCAGGCGGGGAGGCTTCATTAAGAGTAAGGTGCCATTAGCCCCTCAGCCAAGTTTCTGTCAGGGCCATGATGCTGATGCAATCATCCACGATAAACTTCATGGAGGCCAAGGGCCTCGTTCGCAAGCGAACGGACGTTTTGGAGGGAGATGCGTAGACTGTCGGTAATGGCTGCCCCACTGCCAGCGTACACAGAGTCAGCGCTGGGGGGACGGGGGGGGTGGACGGAGAAATGAGTTGGATGGGGAGGAGATTGGTGAGATCAGCCCCCAGGTCGGCGAGAGAGTAAGATGGAACTGTTGGAGTTGCTGCTAGTAAGGAGGCAGTGACAATCGTAGGATGCCAAGTGAGGCATAGAAGTAAGTTGTCGACTTATCGAAGAGAGAGTCGAGCCTGGGATGACAGCAGGAGAGTAGGAAGATCAAACAGCAATGAAGGATTGGGGCAGGGATTTTGGAGGGCAGAGTATCCGAGAGAGAAGAGATGAAAGGAGGCATGGCGGCAGGAGGGCGCGGTCAGGGATGGATAGCGAGAAAAGGAAAAGAGGGAGGATGGAAGTGGAAAAGTATTGAATGGCTCGGGTCCAGAGCGGTATCCAAAGAGTGCATGTGAATGGATACCGGAAAAGCTCGGGTTACATTGGCCTGTTTAAATGTACTAATTAGTAGGGAGTCCAGGTTCAAAGTCAGAGGTCCCATAGAAGGACAAAGCCGAGATAAACAGGATGCGGCCGGCACGGAGCATCGACGAGCCACTGTCCAAAGCAGGCAAGTGAAGTCCAGAAGCTATTTGGGCTGCGACTAGCAAACTTGAGTCACCGGACAGCAAGTGAAGCAGCAGCTGCTAGCTAGAAGCTAACCACACTCGATCAGCTTCGCTGGGCAGGCCACATAATACGCATGCCAGATACGAGACTCCCGAAGCAAATGCTTTATGCGGAGCTCCTTCATGGTAAACAAGCCAAAGGAGGACAGCGGAAACATTGTAAGGACACCCTCAAAGCCTTCCTGGTAAAGTGTGACATCACCACTGACACCTGGGAGACCCTGGCCGCAGAGCGCCCGTGGTGGAGAAAGTCCATCCGGGAGGGCATTGAGCTCTTTGAGGCTCGACGCAAGGAGCATGAAGCGGCCAGGCGCAGGCAGCGGAACGAGCGCGCGGCAAACCAGCCCCACCCACCCCTTCCCTCGACGAATGTCTGTCCCACCTGTAACAGGGTCTGTGGCTCTCGTATTGGACTGTTCAGCCATCAAAGAACTCTCTTTGGGAGTGGAAGCAAGTCCTCCTCGGTTCCGAGGGACTGCCTATGATGATGATGATAAGCAGAGCTGAAAAACCAGTAGAACCAGATCAGCAGAGATCTGTAAACGGTAAAAAAAAATCTTTTAGCAGCAGAGATGGGGAAACAGCAGGTAAATTTTGCAGTATAATCCAGTGTCGTCCAGTGCAGAAACATAGTGGTGTAATCCAGCGTAAAGCAGAAACGTAGACTAGATGTCCAGAGAAGTCGAGGAGATCGGAAACCGATTTGACAAAAAAATTTAGCAGCAAAGATTTGAAGCGACTGAAACCATTGAATCAAACAGTGTCGTTAGTAGAGCAACAAAGTCCTGTTCGAGAGGAATCCAGTGATGAAAATCATTTTCAGCAGTTGAAAGAGCTCCATGAAAACAAAGACACGCCAACACAATTTTATAGCATATCACTATACGCATGATCAGTAATAACTACTGTTAATTTATTGATAAATTTTGTATTCATTCCGGCATAAGCATATTCTGTGAAATTCGTAAGGATTTTTTAGTCCAACTTTAAACTATAAAACTTCAGTCTGATTTATTGGAAATGACTTAGTAGCCCAAGTATAGAATTTTATTGCTTTTGTCTTAACATAGGAAATAGGTGCAGGAGTAGGCCATTCGGCCCTTCGAGCCTGCACCACCATTCAATAATATCATGGCTGATCATTCCCTCAGTACCCCTTCCTGTTTTCTCTCCATACTCCTTGATACCTTTAGCCGTAAGGGCCATATCTAACTCTCTCTTGAATAAATCCAATGAACTGGCATCAACAATTCTGGCAGGGAATTCCACAGGTTAACAACTCTCTGTGAAGAAGTTTCTCCTCATCTCCATCCTAAATGGCCTACCCCTTATCCTAAGACTGTGTTCCCCTGGTTCTGGACTTCCCCAACATCGGGAACATTCTTCCTGCATCTAACCTGTCCAGTCCCATCAGAATCTTATGCTTGTATGAGATCCCGTCTCATCCTTCTAAACTCCAGTGTATAAAGGCCCAGTTGATCCAGTCTCTCCTCATATGTCAGTCCCGCCATCCCGGGAAACAGTCTGGTGAACCTTCGCTGCACTCCCTCAATAGCAAGATTGGGGTCCCAGCACTGAGCCCTGCAGCACGTCACTAGCCGCTGCCTGCCATTCTGAAAAGGACCCGTTTACCCCTGACTCTCTGCTTCCTGTTTGCCAACCAGTTTTCTATCCACGTCAGTATATTACCCCCAAATACCGTGTGCTTTGATTTTGCACACCAATCTCGTATGTGGGACCTTGTCAAAGGCCTTTTGAAAGTTCAAATACACCACATCCACTGGTTCTCCCTTGTCCACTCTACTAGTTACATCCTCAAAAAATTCCAGATTTGTCAAGCATGATTTCCCTTTCATAAATCCATGCTGACTTGGACCGATCCTGTCACTGCTTTCCAAATGCGCTGCTATTTCATCCTTTAATAATTGATTCCACTATTTTCCCCACTACTGATGTCAGGCTAACCGGTCTATAATTCCCTGTTTTCTCTCTCCCTCCTTTTTTAAAAAGTGGTCTTACATTAGCTACTCTCCAGTCCGTAGGAACTGATCCAGAGTCGCTAGACTGTTAGAAAATGATCACCAGTGCATCCACTATTTCGATGGCCAATTCCTTAAGTACTCTGGGATGCGGACTATCAGGCTCTGGGGATTTATCGGCCTTCAATCCGCTCAATTTCCCTAATACGATTTCCCGCCTAATAAGGATATCCTTCAGTTCCTTCTTCTCACTAGACCCTCGGTCCCCTAGTACTTCCGGAAGGTTTTGTGTCTTCTTTCGTGAAGACAGAACCAAAGTATTTGTTCAATTGGTCTGCCATTTCTTTGTTCCCCATTATAAATTCACCTGAATCTGACTGCAAAGGACCTATGTTTGTCTTCACTAATCTTTTTCTCTTCACATATCTATAGAAGCTTTTGCAGTCAGTTTTTATGTTCCCAGCAAGCTTCTTCTCGTACTCTATTTTCCATCTCCTAATTAAACCCTTTATCCTCCTGCTGAATTCTAAATTTCTCCCAGTCCTCAGGTTTGCTGCTTTTTCTGGCCAATTTATATGCCTCTTGGATTTAACACTATCCTTAATTTCCCTTGTTAGCCATGGTTGAGCCACGTTCCCTGTTTTATTTTTACTCCAGACAGGGATGTACAATTGTTGAAGTTCATCCATGTCATCTTTAAATGTTTGCCATTGCCTATCCACCGTCAAACCTTTAAGTAACACTCTCCAGTCTATTCTGGCTAATTCACGTCTCATACTATCAAAGTTACCTTTCCTTAAATTCAGGACCCTAGTCTCTGAATTAACTGTCGCTCTCCATCTTAATAAAGAATTCTACCATATTATGGTCACTCTTCCCCAAGGGGCCTCGCACAACAATATTGCTAATTAGTCCTTTCTCATTACACATCACCCAGTCTAGGATGGCCAGCCCTCTAGTTGGTTCCTCGACATATTGGTCTAGAAAACCATCCCTAATACACTCCAAGAAATCCTCCTCCACCGTATTACTAACAGTTTGGTTATCCCAATCTGGATGTAGATTAAAGACGCCCTTGATAACTGCTATACCTTTATTGCACGCATCCCTAATTTCTTGTTTGATGCTGTCCCCAACCTCACTACTACTGTTTGGTGGTCTGTGCACAACTCCCACTAGTGTTTTCTGCCCTTTGGTATTCTGCAGCTCCACCCATACAGAGTCCACATCATCCAAGCTAATGTCCTTCCTTACTATTGCGTTAATTTCCTCTTTAACCAGCAACGCTACACCACCTCCTTTTCCTTTCTGTCTATCCTTCCTGAATGTTGAATACCCCTGGATGTTGAGTTCCCAGCCTTGGTCACCCTGGAGCCATGTCTCCGTGATGCCAATTATATCATATTCATTAATTGCTGCCTGTGCAGTTAATTCGCCCACCTTATTACGAATACTCCTCGCATTGAGGCACAGAGCCTTCAGGCTTGTCTTTTTAACACACTTTGCCCTTTTGGAATTTTGCTGTAATGTGGCCTTTTTTGATTTTTGCCTTGGGTTTCTCTGCCCTCCACTTTTACTTTTCTTCTTTCTATCTTTTGCTTAAATATGTTTTAGGTAAATGTGACACATGAATAACAATGACCAAAACCATATGAAGCAGAACTTCTGCAATACTTGTTTTTCATATATACGGATTTCGTGTGACCATTGGTAAAATTACAGTCTGTGAAACGGTTTCATGAAATTACTTGCTAAATTGTTCTTGTTGATTACAGAACATTTTAACTGGGATGATTACTTGAAAGAAAATGGAGAAATCCCTGCCCCTTCACATTGTTTTAGACAGGTATGTAACCACTGAATTTGGAACTGTTATACTTAATGCCATTGTCAAAATTCTGATGTTCGTGTGCATCAGGGAACTTAAGTGATGGTTGGTTGAATGACAAGATAACACTGCTGAGTACTTGAGTCCAATTAGTTAAATTCCATGCGTCTTCATTTACACATCGCTGGAATGGAGCCAGGCAAGGAACACAGTCTGGGGGGGGGTCATATAATGCCCCATATGACAACTTTGTCGGCATGCAATAGTGTCATAAACATCTCGGGCGGTACTGGCACATAGAAACATAGAAAATAGGTGCAGGACTAGGCCATTCGGCCCTTCGAGCCTGCACCACTGTTCAATAAGATCATGGCTGATCATTCCCTCAGTACCCCTTTCCTGCTTTCTTTCCATACCCCTTGATCCCCTTAGCTGTAAGGGCCATATCTAACTCCCTCTTGAATATATCCAATGAACTGGCATCAACAACTCTCTGCAGTAGGGAATTCCATAGGTTAACAACTCTGAGTGAAGAAGTTTCTCCTCATCTCAGTCCTAAATGGCTGCCCCTTATCCTAAGACTATGTCCCCTGGTTCTGGACTTCCCCATCATCGGGAACATTCTTCCCACATCTAACCTGTCCAGTCCCGTCAGAATCTTATAAGTTTCTATAAGATCCCCTCTCATCCTTCTAAACTCAGTGTATAAAGGCCCAGTTGATCCAGTCTCTCCTCATATGTCAGTCCAGCCATCCCGGGAATCAGTCTGGTGAACCTTCGCTGCACTCCCTCAATAGCAAGAACGTCCTTCCTCAGATTAAGAGACCAAAACTGTACACAATATTCAAGGTGAGGCCTCACCAAAGCCCTGTACAACTGCAGTAAGAGCTCCCTGCTCCTATACTCAAATCCCCTAGCTATGAAGGCCAACATACTATTTGCCTTCTTCACTGCATGCCAATTTTCAATGACTGATGAACCATGACACCCAGGTCTCGTTGCACCTCCCCCTTTCCTAATCTGCCGCCATTCAGATAATATTCTGCCTTTGTGTTTTTGCACCCAATGTGGATAACCTCACATTTATCCACATTATACTGCATCTGCCATGCATTTGCCCACTCACCTAACCTGTCCAAGTCACCCTGCAGCCTTTTAGTGTCCTCCTCACAGCCCACACCGCCACCCAGCTTAGTGTATGTTATTCCCCCCACTCTGGGTTTGAGTTGGAGTGGCTGTTCATTTGTTCCCATCCCTTAACAACATGGTTCCACTCTCAGCTTTCAAACTGTGTTTGGTAAAAGTTTGACATGATTTTTCTTGTTTATAGATGGTAGTTTTTTAGTCAGCATTCACCACTGATAGAGTTGAACTTGTTTGTTCTGACTGATGCATTGTGTTGGTCAACAGTTGCCAATAAAGAAACACATTCTTTAGCGATCTGCAGCAATGCTTTCCATATTTCTATGCATGCACAAGAATACAATGAGCCATGCAAAACTCTCAAAGCAAAAGGAATTCCCTGCTATACATAGGGTCAGTTATTCCCTTAGATTTTGCACAGGGCTGATTATTTTTATTTTTCATCGTGATTCATTACTATTACTTTTGATCATAATTCAATGACTCTTACTTGAAGTGGGCAAAAACGGTCGAGCTCAGTTGTGATAACCACATGGTTGAACAGTCCACACAAACATGAACAAGACCACTATTGTGAAATACCACGTAGCACAGTTTCTCTTATGAAAGAAGTATAAGGGGAGAAAATCGGAGGGAAACTGGAGCCCAGGAGACTGTGCACTGAAGGGCTGGGAAGCACTTTACGTACTAGGGGCTAACCCGTACAATTGTTTATTGCAAGATACATTCTAGTTTTAGTATATGCTATACATGGAAATAGGTGGCAAGTAGGCCTACATATCTAGAAAGCATTTTGAGAGATGTATTTCCTGGACCCTGTAGATCCGAAGATAGGCTTGATCCAAAGCAGTTTTGACATCAGAGGGACCCGACTGAGGCCATCGGCTCAATCCAAAGCAGTTCCGGTGCTTGATAGAAACCCGACCGACATGCGCGCAAATGTTTTTAAATCAGGTCGCACGATGTGACGTAGCGAACCAGAAGCCACAGATGTGGAAAACGCCCCTCTGTGCAGCCTCTGGTTCGTTAGCAGTAGTCACTCCATAGAAATCGATATACAATTCAAGTTTAATAATTTGTTTCCAACTGCTTAATCATTCCAATCAGCATTCAAGAAAAATGGATCATATCTCCTTCAATCTAATTTACTCCGCTCCCACCAACATTCAATCCATTTCTCCCTCTCCTCCTTCCCTCACTCTCCAGGCTCGTTAAGCATTATGGCTGTTCGGAACCAACGAGCCTTTTATCGCATGTGTGATAGCGTCACGAACGGGAAGCGCGCATGTGCAGAAAGCTTCCACGCAGCTTCCGGTTCGTTGGCAGCAGTCGCGTCCTATAGAATAGTACAGCCAAGAAAGAGGCCATTTGACCCAACGAGTGCGGCAGCTCTTTCGAAGACTATCCAGATGTATCTCGATATATAGAAATATACACATAGACATGCACCTGTATATGTAAATATATCTTTATGTAACGTCCCGAATCCAGAACTCCCGAAAACCGTAATTGTCTAAAAACCTGACATTTTGCTCATAGCTCATGGAGTCGTCTGGAATCCGGAATTATTGTTTGAAAAGCGGACATTTTTGAGGCAAAACCAAAATTCCAGCACGGATTCAGACGAGAATTCCATGTTTCAGAAGTTGTACCTGTACTTAGTTTATAAGTGATAAGCTAAAATTAGCATATTCTTCAACCTCTTTAAAAGCTTTAAACATGTTGCTAATAGGCCTTTCTAATAGCCTATGGTTGTGATTCGTGCAATGTTGTCTTTGAAAAGTAGCACAAAATGTCTAATATGCCTTAGTTTTTTTGCCCAACATGTATTTGGTTCATGTACAGGTTATATCCTCCATATTTCCGGAGCAAATTGAAAGTAAATGTGAAGCACAGTCTTTCTCTTGTCTCCCCATGTCAGCCATCACCTCTGTGCTGAGCAACATGTCTGCCTCATATTCTCAATAGTGAACTCCACAAAGAAAAATGAAACCACTTCATCTTGTCCTCATTGCTACTGATTCCAGCACACTGTGTGGCATTGGTTCCATAAGGGACCCAGATCGCATTCGTGTTGCTTTAGTTCCAGGTTGCAAGGTATAGCTGACACCTCTGGTTCAGTTCTGACTGAGATCTGCTGTCAGCTTTTACCACCTTTCTTGTTGTTGCAGGTAACGTGTGAGACCTTAGCACTAACCATTTCTAGAGAGTGTTGCCCCATCTCCCCACCCCTCCCTCACTCTTTAGCATAAGTCAGCACTGAAGAAGATAGGACCCCCCTTTAGGCACTGTCCAGTACTGTGAATGTTTTCAGGTAGCATCAGACTGGGCACCAGGTCTTTGTATCTTGCAGTCTTGTGGAACTGAGTATCTTTCAGAGGACTTAGATCCGAATGCAGTGGGGTAGTTTCTGTGAGTGTATTTCCAGGTAGAATTATTGACATTGAAACCAGTACATAATGGCTGCTTATAACACAACGATGCTAAGAAAGATTTTTATTCAAAAAGTGTATTTACATTGTACCCTCACTTCCAGCCTAGAACTCCGCCCAACAATGAGTTCAAAATTGACATGAAGCTTGAGGCTCAGGACCCAAGAAACGTTACCTCAGTTTGCATAGCTACTGTGGTTGGAATAACTGGAGCAAGGCTTCGATTACGGTTAGATGGAAGTGACAACAAAAATGACTTTTGGCGATTGGTTGACTCATCTGATATACAACCTATTGGAACTTGTGAAAAGAACAGTGGAATGCTGCAACCTCCACTTGGTAAGATTATGAAAACATTTTCTTGAAAGATTGAACTATTCTTTTTAGATCTAATATATGTATATTTAATAAAATAACAAATCCTTATATTGGTCACAGCACTATATAACTTTAAATATGCTTACATTGAATAGCTGTTCACTTTATAAATACTTAGAATGGCTTGTTAAGTAAAAGTATCAAATTAATCTGATTTATAGAATGAAAAATAAGATTTTATTGTTTTGCTTTATTCTTCGTTGAAAATAATGGCTGGGGAGGAATGGTTATATATTAAAAGTAATGTATATACTCCACTTGTCCAAAAATCTATCTTGATGTAACACTTCTTATATCTACATTTTTAAAGGGAAGTCCTGTGTAAGCATTACATATCCTATAAATATTTCATGGCCACATTTCATTCATGAACCAATTGAATCACAACCTTGATTTTTTTTTGAGTAACTGAAATTTCTGAGGTTTCAAACAAAATAAGTTCCTAGCAATACATATTTTACAATAACTTGGCAATTCATTGAATTGTCTTCTGTGCCTTTTACTACTTCAATTAAAGTTTTTATTTCACGTGAACCTCTCCCAAAAGCCTGCAGTCTTAACATGTACAATGTGCACAATTCTTCAGGATACACCAATAGCATTTAGCTTGCCAGATGATGGAATACTACTTTGAGTCCCTAACAAAATCCTACTTAGTTACTTTTCAAAATTATTCAAAGGAAATTGAGTAGATTGGGCCTATATTCTCTGGAGTTTAGAAGATTGAGAGGTGATCTCATTGAAACTTATAAATTCATAGAGGGCTTGACAGGGTAAATGATGGGCTGTTTCCCCTGGCGCTGAGGGGCTGTTTCCCCTGGCTGGAGAGTCTAGCACTCAGGGTCATGGTCTCGGGATAAGAGGCTGTCCATTTCGGCCTGAGTTGAGGAGAAAGTTCTTCACTCAAAGCATTGTGAATCTTTGGAATTCTCTACCTCGAAGAACTGTGAATGCTCAGTTGTTGAGAATATTCAGGACTGAGATTGAAAGATTTTTGGGCACTAAGGGATTCAAGGGATATTGGGATAGGATGGGAAAGTTGAGCTGATATTGAAGATTAGCCATGATACTGAACGGCAGATCAGACTTGAGGGACCGCATGGCCTATTCCTGCTCCTATTTTTTGTATAAATTTTAGCCCCTAGTTTTTAAGAACACAAGTGCAAATTTTTTTTTTAATTAAGAGGTAGTGTGTGTGAAAGAGAAAAAATAAACCATTCTGATTGCATACAGAAGAACATAAGAAATTGGAGCAGGAGTCGACCATTTGGCCCCTTGAGCCTGCTCCGCCATTCAATAATGACTGATCTTCTACCTCAAGTCCACTTTCCTGCACTATCCCTATATCCCTTGATTCTCTTACTATCCAAAAATCTATCAATCTCTGTCTTGAATATATTAAACGACTGAGCATCCACAGCCCTCTGGGGTAGAGAATACGAAAGATTCACCATCCTCTGAGTGAAGAAATTTCTCCTCATCTCAGTCCTAAATGGACCACTCCTTATTCTGAGACTGTGACCCCTGGTTTTCGACTCCCCAGCCAGGGGAAACATCCTCCCTGCATCTACCCTGCAAGAATGGCGGACCAATTGAACAAGTACTTTGGTTCGGTATTCACTGAGGAGGACACAAACAACCTTCCGGATATAAAAGGGGTCGGAGGGTCTAGTAAGGAGGAGGAACTGAGGGAAATCCTTATTAGTCGGGAAATTGTGTTGGGGAAATTGATGGGATTGAAGGCCGATAAATCCCCAGGGCCTGATGGACTGCATCCCAGAGTACTTAAGGAGGTGGCCTTGGAAATAGTGGATGCATTGACAGTCATTTTCCAACATTCCATTGACTCTGGATCAGTTCCTATCGAGTGGAGGGTAGCCAATGTAACCCCACTTTTTAAAAAAGGAGGGAGAGAGAAAACAGGGAATTACAGACCGGTCAGCCTGACATCGGTAGTGGGTAAAATGATGGAATCAATTATTAAGGATGTGATCGCAGTGCATTTGGAAAGAGGTAATATGATAGGTCCAAGTCAGCATGGATTTGTGAAAGGGAAATCATGCTTGACAAATCTTCTGGAATTTTTTGAGGATGTTTCCAGTAGAGTGGACAAGGGAGAACCAGTCGATGTGGTATATTTGGACTTTCTGAAGGCTTTCGACAAGGTCCCACACAAGAGATTAATGTGCAAAGTTAAAGCACATGGGATTGGGGGTAGTGTGCTGACATGGATTGAGAACTGGTTGTCAGACAGGAAGCAAAGAGTAGGAGTAAATGGGGACTTTTCAGAATGGCAGGCAGTGACTAGTGGGGTACCGCAAGGTTCTGTGCTGGGGCCCCAGCTGTTTACACTGTACATTAATGATTTAGACGAGGGGATTAAATGTAGTATCTCCAAATTTGCGGATGACACTAAGTTGGGTGGCAGTGTGAGCTGCAAGGAGGATTCTATGAGGCTGCAGAGCGACTTGGATAGGTTAGGTGAGTGGGCAAATGCATGGCAGATGAAGTATAATGTGGATAAATGTGAGGTTATCCACTTTGGTGGTAAAAACAGAGAGACAGACTATTATCTGAATGGTGACAGATTAGGAAAAGGAGAGGTGCAACGAGACCTGGGTGTCATGGTACATCAGTCATTGAAGGTTGGCATGCAGGTACAGCAGGCGGTTAAGAAAGCAAATGGCATGTTGGCCTTCATAGCGAGGGGATTTGAGTACAAGGGCAGGGAGGTGTTGCTACAATTGTACAGGGCCTTGGTGAGGCCACACCTGGAGTATTGTGTACAGTTTTGGTCTCCTAACCCGAGGAAGGACATTCTTGCTATTGAGGGAGTGCAGCGAAGGTTCACCAGACTGATTCCCGGGATGGCGGGACTGACCTATCAAGAAAGACTGGATCAACTGGGCTTGTATTCACTGGAGTTCAGAAGAATGAGAGGGGACCTCATAGAAACGTTTAAAATTCTGACGGGGTTAGACAGGTTAGATGCAGGAAGAATGTTCCCAATGTTGGGGAAGTCCAGAACCAGGGGACACAGTCTAAGGATAAGGGGTAAGCCATTTAGGACTGAGATGAGGAGGAATTTCTTCACCCAGAGAGTGGTGAACCTGTGGAATTCTCTACCACAGAAAGTTGTTGAGGCCAATTCACTAAATATATTCAAAAAGGAGTTAGATGAAGTCCTTACTACTAGGGGAATCAAGGGGTATGGTGAGAAAGCAGGAATGGGGTACTGAAGTTGCATGTTCAGCCATGAACTCATTGAATGGCGGTGCAGGCTAGAAGGGCCGAATGGCCTACTCCTGCACCTATTTTCTATGTTTCTATGTTTCTATGAATTTTGCATGTTTGAGTGAGATCACCTAGACCTCATCTACTCAATCTCTCCTCATAGGACAATCCCCCCCATCCCAGCAATCAGTCTGGTGAACCTTCGCTGTACACCCTCGATGGCAAGTATATCCTTCTTTATGTAAAGAGAACAAAACTGTACACAATACACTCGATGTGATCTCACCAGAGCCCTATATCATTGCAGTAAGTCATCTTTACTCTTTTATTCAAATCCTCTTGAAATGAAGGTCAACATACCATTTGCTTTCTTAATTACGACTACTGATGTCAGGCTAACTGGTCTAGTTTCCCATTTTCTCTCTCCCTCCTTTCTTATATAACAAGCTTACATTTACTATCTTCCAATCCTCGAGAACCGTTCTAGAATCTTTGGAATTTTGGAAGGTGACAACCAATGCATCCACTATCTCTATAGCCACCTCTTTCAAAACCCTAGGATGTAGGCTATCCGGTCCAGGAGATTTTCGGCTTTCAGTCCCATTAAGTTCTCCAGTACAATCCTTTTATTAATAATTTATTTCAGTTCCTCCTTGGTTCTCCGCTATTTCCAGGAGTTTTTTTTGTGTCTTCTATGAAAACATAGACACAAAGGGCTAGAAATTGCATTGGCTCACCGCTTGGTTTCTGGACGGTATTAGCCGTTTGGGCGATAACTGGATCGGCGAATTGTCCAGCTGAGTTATGCAGGCGGTTTCGAGGTACCACTGAGGAGCGGACCGTCGACGTGCACTGTCCTCAGATCGCCATGGCGCGATATTGGGCTCAGCGGTGACCCGTGGGTAAGTATAAAAAAATACGCCCATGAGAATCAACAGAGCTGGGCGGTAGGTGAGTAGCCCTGCAAGAAAAAGGTAAGTAATTGTTTTTTTACTCATTATTTTAAAATTCTGTTGTCGTGATTTTAAGTTAAAAGGGTCCTGAAAATGTTTTTATGATTTTTTTTTTAATGTTCTGTTTTTGAAAAAATATTTTGCCCAACCTGCAGCCTCGGGGTAAATTTTCATCCATTTTCTTTAAGAACCACCCAGTTGACCCTAAATTCCACTTTTTCGCTGAAAGTCGGAGTGCAACGGCCAATTTTTTCGCTGGGCAGATTTTTTTATTTTTTAGGGGGAGGTTTTCGTCGGCAATAATCTTGGGAATCTTAGCGGTCTTTTGGGCGCTGGCGGGTTGTTAGGAAATTCTAGCACAATGTATTTGTTTAATTTCTCTGCCATTTCCTTATTCCTCATTATAATTTCTCCTGAATCAGCCTGTAAGGGACCCACATTTACTTTCACTAATCTTTTGCTTTTTAAACACCTGTAGAACAGTCTGTTTTTATGTCTCTCGCTAGTTTACTCTCGTATTCTATTTTCCCTTTATCAATTTCTTGGTCCTCCTTTGCTGAATTCTAAAATCCTTCCAATCCTCAGGCTTACTGCTCTTTTTGGCAACATTATAAGCCTCTTCCTTTGATCTAATACTATCTTGAACTTCTATTGTTAGCCACGGTTGGACCACTTTTCCTGTGGGATTTTGGTGCCTTAAAGGAATATATATTTGTTGTAAATTATGTATAAATTATTTAAATGCTAACCATTGCTCGTCTACATTATTACTGTAAGTTTGGTTTGTTCAGTCTATATGTAGATTAAAGTCCACCATGATTACAGTATAACCCTTACATGCGCCTCTAATTTCTTGATTTATACTCTGCCCTACATTACAACGACAGTTTGGGAGCCTATAAACAACTCCCACCAATGTTTCTGCCTCTTGCTGTTCCTTAGCTCCACCCAAACTGATTCTACTTCTTGATTTTCAGAGCTAAGATCCTTTCTCTCTACTGTCTTTATCCCATTCTTTATTATCAGGGCTACCCCCTCCTCCTTTTCCAATTTACTTAGCTCTTCTAAAAGTTAAGTATCTTGAAATATTTAGTTCCCAACCTTGGTCCCTTTGCAACCACAACTCCATAATGGCTATTAGATCAAACCTATTAATTTCTATCTGCGCTGTTAATTAATCTATTTTGTTGTGAATGCTTCACGCAATCCGATATAGTGCCTTTAGCTTTGACTTTTTTCTATTTTTCCCTGATATTACCTTAGTCAGTGATGCCCTTTGTTACTCTTTCTCTGCCCCTTCTTAACCCACTCTGCTTATTTTTACCCCAAACTCTGCTCTGCTCCAGGGCCTTGACATTTCTTCTGCTTTTAAATGTACTCTTTCCTGAATCTCCCACCCTCCCTTCATTAGTTTAAAGCCCTGTCTATTGCCCTAGTTATTCGATTCGCCGGGACACTGGTTCCAGCCCCAGTGCAAGTGGAGCCAGTCCCAACGGAACAGCTCCCTCTTTCCCCAGTACTGGTGCCAGTTCCCCATGAAACAAAACCCCTGCCTCCCACGCCACTCTTTGAGCCACGCATGTAACCTTCTAATCTGCTTATTGCTGTGCCTCATCATATATTGGCACGTGGCTCAGGTAACAAATCCAGAAATTATTACCTTTGAAGTTCTGCATTTTAATTTGGACCCCAACTCCTCAAACTGTCTCAGAAGAATCTTATTTCTAGTTTTATCTATGTCGTTGGTTCCGGTGTGGACCATAGCAACTGGATCCTCCCCATCTCACTCAAGTTATTCTCCAGCCACGGGGAGATGGCTTCAACCCTGGCACTGGGCAGGGAACACAACTTTCGGAACTCCCGGTCATGGCTGCAGAGAATGGTATCTATCCCTGTAACTATACTGTCCCCTACCACAACTACATTCCCTTTCACTCCCCCGACTTAAATGACCTCCTGCACCATGGTGCCATGGCCAGCTTGCTCATCCATCCTGCACGCTTTTCCCTCACCATACAGGCAGCAAGAACCCCTGTTGGATAAGGACAAATGCCAAGGTTCCTCCAGCACTGCATTTGGGGTCCCCTTACCTGCCTGAGTTGCAGTCACACTCTCTTGTCCCTGACCAATAAACAGACCTATACCACGACCTAACCACTGGGGTGTGACTGCCTCCTGGAACAAAGTGTCCATAGTGTCTGCACCTCTGACTCGAGCTCAACAATTCTGAGCTGAACTTCCTCAAGATGCCGGCACATACTGCAAATGTGGTTGTCCGGGATCACAATGCTGTCCGGGACTCCACATGCTGCAGTTGCAGCACACCATCTGCACTGCCATTCCTATATGCCCTATGACTATTTGAACTGGTGCTCTCCACTCTCATAGAATCATAGAAATTTACAGCACCGAAGGAGGCCAGTTTGGCCCATCGTGTCCGTGCCGGCTGGCCAAGAGCTATCCAGCTTAATCCTACTTTCCAGCTATTGATCCGTAGCCCTGAGGGTTACGGCACTTTTAAGTGCACATCCAAGTATCTTTTAAATGAGATGAGGGTTTCTGCCTCTACCACCCTTTCAGGCAGTGAGTTGCAGACCCCCACCACCCTCTGGGTGAAGAGATTTCCCCTCATATCTCCTCTAAACCTCCTCCCAATTACTTTAAATCTATGCCAAGGGAAACCGGTTCTTCCTATCCAGGCCCTTCATAATTTAAACACCTCAATCAGGTCTCCCTTAGCTTCAAAAGAAAACAGCTCCAGCATCTCCAATCTTTCCTCATAGTCAAAATTCTCTAGTCCAGGCAATATTCTTGTAAATCTCCTCTGCACCCTTTCCAGTGCAATCACATCTTTCCTGTAATGTGGTGACCAGAACTGCACACAGTGCTGCAGCATAACCAGAGAGAACAGCTCCGCAGGTCGGGCTATAAAAGAGCTGGAGCAGCGTACCAGTTCAACCTCCATCAAGAGCTGCTCGGTGTGCGACGATTTTGAGATGGGCGACTGGATGACGTCATCAAAACCCTGGGGGAGCGTGGGCAGGAATATCGGGAGGACCCAGGTACAGAGGAGTGGGAAGGTCAGGGCGGATGAGCGGCGAGTATTTGTGGCGAGATGCGGTGAATGTTTATGGTGGAGGAGCGGCGGGAAATCGTGGCGGAGGTGCAACAGATGAGGATACAGAGCCTAGAAGAGCTGAGGGTCCAGGGGCAGCACGGGCCAGCCCGCACTGCGATATGTGTGCGCGCTAGGTCCGTGCAGCAGAGCATGTCTCCAGTCGTCGTTGCCACTGGACTGAGACCTAGCTCTGTCAAGCCCGTGTGGTGGCTGGTGTGCAACGGTCACCACACGATAAAAAAATTCACGCACAGTCATCTTCTACCCCCTCAATTGGAGTTCAGGACTGGAACATCGGGTCCTTCATCGAAATACCTTGAACTCGTGGAAGCAAGTCATCCTCATTCGAGGAACCGCCTATGATGATGAACCAGTGTTTTATACAGTTCAAGCATCACCTCCTTGCTCTTGTATTCCATGCCTTGACTTATAAAGGCAAGTATTCCATTTGCCTTCCTTTAAGCACCTTATCTACCTGGCTTGCTACCTTCAGGGATCTGTGGACCTGCACTCTAAGGTCCCTTAGTTCCTCTACACTCTTTAGTGTGGTACCATTTAATGTCTATTCACTTGCCTTGTTAGACCTCCCCAAATGCATTACCTCACACTTATCCGGATTGAATTCCGTTTGCCACTGTTCTGCCCACCTGAACCACCTGTATATTGATATCTTCCTGCAATCTGCAGCTTTCTTCTTCATTATCAACCACACAGCCTATTTTAGTGTCATCTGCAAATTTCTTAATCATACCAACATTTAAGTCCAAGTCATTGATATGTACCACAAAAAACAAGGGACCCTGCGGAACCCCACTGGATACAGCCTTCCGGTCACAAAAACACCCATCAACCATTACACTTGGCTTCCTGCCTCCGAGCCAATTTTGGATCCTACTTGCCACTTTGCCCTGGATCCCATGGGCTATTACTTTTGTGACCAGTCTACCAATTGGGACCTTATCAAAAACTTGGCTAAAATCCATATACACTACATCATACGCACCTCCCTCATCGACCCTCCTGGTTACCTTCTCAAAAAATTCAATCAAGTTCGTCAGACACGATCTTCCCTTGACAAATGCTGACTGACTTGATTAAGGCATGTCTTTCCAAATGAAGATTTATCCTGTCCCTCAGGATTTTTTCCCACCACCGAGGTTAAGCTGACTGGCCTGTAATTACTCGGTCTATCCCTCTCTTCCTTTTGAAACAAAGGTACAACATTAGCAGTCCACCTGTAGCCAGAGAGGATTGGAAATGATGGTCACAGCCTCTACTATTTCCTCTCTTGCTTCTCTTAACAGCCTAGGATACATTTCATCCGGGCCTGGAGATTTTTCCACTTTCAAAGCTGCTAAGCTCCTCTCTCGCTATGTTTATCTCGTCTCATTGCAAAGTCTGCATAGCCCCTCTCTTTTTTATGAAAACAGTGCAAAGTATTCATTAAGAATCCTACCCACGTCTTCCGCCTCCACACGCACATTTCCTTTATGGTCTCTTTTACTTTTACTTTTACTTCTTTCTATCTTTTGCTTCTGCCCCCTTTCTACTTCCCTCGGTCTCCCTGCATAGGTTCCCATTCCCCTGCCATATTAGCTTAACCCCTCCCCAACAGCACTAGCAAACACTTCCCTTAGGACATTGGTTCCGGTCCTGCTCAGCTATTTGCAATATATATCAATGATTTAGATGAAGGAATTGAGTGTAATATCTCCAAGTTTGCAGATGACACTAAGCTGGGTGGCGGTGTGAGCTATGAGGAGGATGCTAAGAGGCTGCAGGGTGACTTGGACAGGTTAGGTGAGTGGGCAAATGCATGACAGATGCAGTATATTGTGGTTAAATGTGAGGTTACCCACTTTGGTGGCAAAAACAGGAAGGCAGAATATTACCTGAATGGCGACAGATTAGGAAAAGGGGAGGTGCAACGAGACCTGGGTGTCATGGTACATCAGTCATTGAAAGTTGGCATGCAGGTCAAGCAGGCGGTGAAAAAGACAAATGGTATGTTGGCCTTCATAGCGAGGGGATTTGAGTATAGGAGCAGGGAGGTCTTACTGCAGTTGTACAGGGCCTTGGTGAGGCCTCACCTGGAATATTGTGTTCAGTTTTGGTCTCCTAATCTGAGGAAGGACGTTCTTGCTATTGAGGGAATGCAGCGAAGGTTCACCAGACTGATTCCCGGGATGGCAGGACTGACATATGAGGAGAGACTGGATCGACTGGGCGTGTATTCACTGGAGTTTAGAAGAATGAGAGGGGATCTCATAGAAACATATAAAATTCTGACGGGATTAGACAGGTTAGAGGCAGGAAGAATGTTCCCGATACTGAGGAAGCCCCGAACCAGGGGTCACAGTCTAAGGATAAGGGGTAAGCCATTTAGGACCGATATGAGGAGAAACTTCTTCAATCAGAGAGTTGTTAACCTGTGGAATTCTGTACCGCAGAAAGTTGTTGATGCCAGTTCGTTAGATATATTCAAGAGGGAGTTAGATATGGCCCTTATGGCTAAAGGGATAAGGACATAAGAACATAAGAATTAGGAACAGGAGTAGGCCATCTAGCCCCTCGAGCCTGCTCCGCCATTCAATAAGATCATGGCTGATCTGGTCGTGGACTCAGCTCCACTTACCCGCCCTCTCCCCGTAACCCTTAATTCCCTTATTGCTTAAAAATCTATCTATCTTTGACTTGAAAACATTCAATGAGCCAGCCTCAACTGCTTCCTTGGGCAGAGAATTCCACAAATTCACAACCCTCTGGGAGAAGAAATTCTTTCTCAACTCGGTTTTAAATTGGCTCCTCCGTATTTTGAGGCTATCCCCTCTAGTTCTAGTCTCCCCCACCAATGGAAACAACCTCTCTGCCTCTATCTTGTCTATCCCTTTCATGATTTTAAATGTTTCTATAAGATCACCCCTCATCCTTCTGAACTCCAAGGAGTAAAGACCCAGTCTACTCAATCTATCATCATAAGTTAACCCCCTCATTTCTCGAATCAGCCTAGTGAATCGTCTCTGTACCCCTTCCAAAGCTAGTATATCCTTCCTTAAGTAAGGTGACCAAAACTGCACGCAGTACTCCAGGTGCGGCCTTACCAATACCTTATACAGTTGCAGCAACACCTCCCTGCTTTTGTACTCCATCCCTTTCGCAATGAAGGCCAACATTCTATTTGCCTTCCTGCACCTGCAAACTAACCTTTTGGGATTCATGCACAAGGACCCCCAGGTCCCTCTGCACCACAGCATGTTGTAATTTCTCCCCATTCAAATAATATTCACTTTTACTGTTTTTTTTCCCAAGGTGGATGACCTCACACTTTCCGACATTGTATTCCATCTGCCAAACCTTAGCCCATTCGCTTAACCTATCCAAATCTCCTTGTAGCCTCTCTGAGTCCTCTACACAACCCCTTTCCCACTAATCTTAGTGTCATCTGCAAATTTTGTTGCACTACACTCTGTCCCCTCCTCTAGGTCATCTATGTATATTGTAAACAGTTGTGGTCCCAGCACTGATCCCTGTGGCACACCACTAACCACTGATTTCCAACCGAAAAAGGACCCATTTATCCCGACTCTCTGCTTTCTGTTCGCTAGCCAATTCTCTATCCATGCTAATACATTTCCTTTGACTCCGCGTACCTTTATCTTCTGCAGTAACCTTTTGTGTGGCACCTTATCGAATGCCTTTTGGAAATCTAAATACACCACATCCATCGGTACACCTCTATCCGCCATGCTCGTTATATCCTCAAAGAATTCCAGTAAGTTAGTTAAACATGATTTCCCTTTCATGAATCCATGCTGCATCTGCTTGATTGCACTATTCCTATCCAGATGTCCCGCTATTCCTTAATGATAGTTTCAAGCATTTTCCCCACTACAGATGTTAAACTAACCGGCCGACAGTTACCTGTCTTTTGCCTGCCCCCTTTTTTAAACAGAGGCGTTACATTAGCTGCTCTCCAATCCGCTGGTACCTCCCCAGAGTCCAGAGAATTTTGGTAGATTATAACAAATGCATCTGCTATAACTTCCGCCATCTCTTTTAATACCCTGGGATGCATTTCATCAGGACCAGGGGACTTGTCTACCTTCAATCCCATTAGTCTGTCCAGCACTACCTCCCTAGTGATAGTGATCATCTCAAGGTCCTCCCTTCCCACATTCCTATGACCAGCAATTTTTGGCATGGTTTTTGTGTCTTCCACTGTGAAGACGGAAGCAAAATAATTGTTTAAGGTCTCAGCCATTTCCACATTTCCCATTATTAAATCCCCCTTTTCATCTTCTAAGGGACCAACATTTACTTTAGTCACTCTTTTCCGTTTTATATATCTGTAAAAGCTTTTACTATCTGTTTTTATGTTTTGCGCAAGTTTACCTTCGTAATCTATCTTCCCTTTCTTTATTGCTTTTTTAGTAATTCTTTGCTGTTGCTTAAAATCTTCCCAATCCTCTAGTTTCCCACTAACCTTGGCCACCTTATACGCATTGGTCTTTGATTTGATACTTTCCTTTATTTCCTTGGTTATCCACGGCTGGTTATCTCTTCTCTTGCCGCCCTTCTTTTTCACTGGAATATATTTTTGTTGCGCATTATGAAAGAGCTCCTTAAAAGTCCTCCACTGTTCCTCAATTGTGCCACCGTTTAGTCCTTGTTTCCGGTCTACTTTAGCCAACTCTGCCCTCATCCCACTGTAGTCCCCTTTGTTTAAGCATAGTACTCTCGTTTCTGACACAACTTCCTCATCCTCAATCTGTATTACAAATTCAACCATATTGTGATCACTCATTCCGAGAGGATCTTTTACGAGGAGATCGTTTATTTTTCCAGTCTCGTTACACAGGACCAGATCCAAAATGGCTTGCTCCCTTGTAGGCTCTGTTACATACTGTTCTAAGAAACAATCCCGTATGCATTCTATGAATTCCTCCTCCAGGCTACCCCCTGCGATTTGATTTGACCAATCGATATGTAGGTTAAAATCCCCCATAACTACTGCCGTTCCTTTTTCACATGCCTCCATTATTCCCTTGATTATTGCCCGCCCCACCATGAAGTTATTATTTGGGAGCCTATAAACAACGCCGACCAGTGACTTTTTCCCCTTACTATCTCTAATCTCCACCCACAATGATTCAACGTTTTGTTCATTGTCGCCAATATCATCCCTCACAACTGCCCTGATATCATCCCTTATTAACAGAGCTACCCCACCTCCCTTCCCTTCCTGCCTATCTTTCCGAATCGTCAGATACCCCTGTACGTTTAATTCCCAGTCCTGGCCACCTTGCAACCATGTCTCTGTAATGGCCACCAAATCATACCCATTTGTAATGATTTGTGCCGTCAACTCATTTACTTTATTTCTAATGCTGCGTACATTTAGGTAGAGTGTTTTCATCCTAGTTTTTAAACCATGATTTTTAGTTTTTACCCCTCCTGCAGCCCTTTTATATTCAGTGGTCCTTTTTGTTTCTTGCCTTTGGTTTCTCTACCCTCCACTTTTACTCATCTCTTTTCTGACTTTTGTTTTTGTCTCCTTTTTGTTTCCCTCTGTCTCCCTGTATTGGTTCCCATCCCAAGGGGTATGGAGAGAAATCAGGAAAGGGGTACTGGGGTGAATGATCAGCCATGATCTTATTGAATGGTTGTGCAGACTCGAGGGGCCGAATGGCCTACTCCTGCACCTATTTTCTATGTTTCTGTGTTTTGTCTCTAAAGGCCCCACTCTTTCTCTAGTTATCCTCTCGCTCTTAATGTACTTATAAAACATCTTCAGGTTTTCCCTGATTTTACTTGCCAATGTTCTTTCATGCTCTCTCTTTGCTTTCCTGACATCTTTTTTAATTGCACCCCTGCACTTCTTGCACTCCTCTAGAGTTTCTGCAGTGTTGAGTTACCGGTATCTGACATAAGCTTCCCTTTTTTCTTTATCTTATCCTGTGACAGTTTGAACTGGTGCTCTCCACTCTTTCCTGTGACAGTTTGAACTGGTGCTCTGCACTCTCCTGTTACAGTTTGAACTCAAACTCATACCTGTTGGAGCTTTTGTTAGTTTTGAATTAATACATAATCTGTAAACTTCAGAAAGCTTATCAAGCTGAGAGGTACACATGGCAGTGTTTTTTCTCAACACAATGTAAAAAAATATATACATTTTGAAAACAAACAGCTCAATCACCTGTTTTAGTATTGAATCACAAAAGCGATAAAACAGTGTATCCTCTGTCTCACTGAGCAATGCACAGGAGATCTGCTCGTAAGAACATAATGTCATGGAGGAATATAGATGACAAAATAATTGGTGAGCGCAAAGCATAAACAGTTTGTCATCTTAAAGGCAGGTATGGGGACCAGGAGGTCGTGATGGAGAAGCCTCAGCACTTGCCCTTGTCCAACAGTTATGAGGCTCTTACTCCCTGTGTGGATGGGAGCAGGGACTGCAGGGAGGATGAGCAAACTGACCACAGCACACGGTACAGGGCGCCGTTCAAGTGGAGGGAGTAAAAATAAATGTTGTAGTGGTAGGGGGTGTTATGTATGTAAACCTGTAATTACCATGTCTAACCACCAGAGGGCTTATCCCTTGGAGTCCCAAGGGATCCCACAATCCCTTGAAAGCACCTGTATATAAGGAGGCCTCACAGGCTGGAGAGGCACTCTGAGATCTGCAATAAAGGACTACGGTCTCACTTACTTTGAGCTTGCAGTATCTACTCTGACTCTTTATCCGAGAATTAACAGGGGGCATTCTCTGCAGTCAAAAGGTGAGTCCCAAAGGCTGTGTTGCCTGCCCGGTGCCAGGGTTAAGGACATCTCCTCTAGACTGGAGAGGAACTTGGAGTGGGAGGCGAAAGATCCAGTTGTCATGGTCCACGTAGGTACCAATGACATAGGTAGAACAAAGAAAGAGGTTCTGCTGAGGGAGTATGAGCAGCTAGGGGCTAAATTAAAAAGCAGTACCACAAAGGTAATAATCTCTGGAGCACGACTTGAACCACGAGCAAATTGGCATTGGGTAAATAAGATCAGAGATGACTGCATGGCTCGAAGACAGGTGTGGGACAAATGTGTTTCAATTCCTGGCGAATTGGCACCAGTACTGGGGTAAGAGGGAGCTGTTCCATTGGGACGGGCTTCACTTGAACTGTGCTGGGACTCGTGTCCTAGCGAATCGAATAACTAGGGCTGTAGAGAGGGCTTTAAATTAAATAGCGGCGGGGGGGGGGGGCGTGGTGGTGGGGGGTGATATTCAGGTGAGCGGAAATTTAAGAAGACAAGGAGAAGGCAATTGAGCAGGGTAGCGATAAGGGAAATGATAACCTGAGTGTGACGGGAAGGAACAGAATGTATAAAAATAAAAGCGTATCAGAAAGTGGGGTCAAAGCAGGGGAAAATAGTAAAGATAAAATTCTGAATTCATGCAGCATTCGTAACAAGATAGATGAGTTGACGGCACAAATAGATATAAATGGGTATGATCTGATAGCCATTATAGAGACGTGGTTATAAAGTGACCAAGGCTGGGAACTGAATATTCAGGAGTATTTGACAATTCAGAAAGAAAAAGGAGGTGGGATAGCTCAGTTAATAAAGGATGAAATCAGTGCAGTAGTGAGAAATGATATTGGCTAAGAAGATAAAGATGTGGAATCAGTTTGGGTGAAGATAAGGAATAATAAAGGGGAAAAGTCGCTGGTAGTCCATAGGCTCCCTAACAGTATTGACACTGTTGGACAGAGTATAAATCAAGAAATAATGGAGGCTTGTAAGAAAGGTACGGCAATAATCATGGGCAGTTTTAATCTTCTTCTTGATTGGACAAATCAAATTGGCCAAGGTAACCTTGAGGAAGAGTTCATAGAGTGTATCTTGGATGGTTTCCTTGAACAGTGCATTGTGGAACCAACCAGGGAGCAGGCTATCTTAGATCTGGTACTGTAATAAGACAGGATTAATAAATGATAGAAACATAGAAAATAGGTGCAGAAGCACGCCATTCGGTCCTACGAGCCTGCACCGCCATTCAATATGATCATGGCTGATCATGCAACTTCAGTACCCAACTCCCGCCTTCTCTCCATATCTCATGATCCCCTTAGCCGTAAGGGCCACATCTAACTCCCTCTTGAATATATCCAACAAACTGGACTCAACAATTTTCTGTGGTAGAGAACTCCACAGGTTCACCACTCTGGGTGGAAAAGTTTCTCCTCATCTCGATCCTATATGGCTTCCCCCTTATCCTTAGGCCGAGACCCCTGGTTCTGGACTTCCCCAACATCGGGAACATTCTTCTTGCATCTAACCTGTCCAATCCTGTCATAATTTTATATGTTTCTATGAGATCCCCTCTCATTCTTCTAAATTCCAGTGAGTATAAGCCTAGCCGATCCAGTCTTTCTTCATATGTCAGTCCTGCCATCCTGGGAATTAGTTTGGTGAACCTTCGCTGCACTCCCTCAATAGCAAGCACGTCCTTCCTCAGATTAGGAGACCAAAACTGCACACAATACTCAAAGTGTGGTCTCACCAAAGCCCTGTACAACTGCAGTAAGACCCCCCTGCTCGTTTACTTAAATCTTCTCGCTATGAAGGCCAGTATGCCATTTGCTTTCTTTATTGCCTGCTGTACCTGCATGCCTACCTTCAGTGACTGATGTACCATGACACCCAGGTCTCTCTGCACCTTCCTTTTTACTAATCTGTCACCATTCAGATAATCTGCCTTCCTGTTTTTGCCACCAAAGTGGATAACCTCACATTTATCCACATTATACTGCATTTACCATGCATTTGCCCATTCATATAACCTGTCCAAGTCACCCTGCAGCCTCTTAGCATCCTCCTCGCAGCTCTCACTGCCACCCTGCTTAGTGTCATCTGCAAACTTGGAGATATTACATTCAATTCCTTCGTCTAAATCATTAATGTATATTGTAAATAGCTGGGGTCCCAGCACTGAACCTTGCGGCACCCCACTAGTCAACTGCCTGCCATTCTGAAAAGGACCCATTTATTCCCACTCTTTGCTTCCTGTCTGCCAACCAGTTCTCTATCCATGTCAATACATTACCCCCAATACCATGTGCCCTAATTTTGTACACTAATCTCTTGTGTGGGACCTTATCAAAAGCCTTTTGAAAGTCCAAATACACTACATCCACTGGTTCTCCCTTGTCCACTCTACTAGTTACATCCTCAAAAAATTCTAGATGATTTGTCAAGCATGATTTCCCTTTCATAAATCCATGTTGACTTGGACCGATTCTGCCACTACTTTCCAAATGCGCTGCTATTACATCTTTAATAATTGATTCCAGCATTTTCCCCACCACCGATGTCAGGCTAACCGGTCTATAATTCCCTGTTTTCTCTCCCTCCTTTTTTATGGTAAAAGGATGATCATAGCATGGTTGAATTTCAAAATCAGTTGCAGGGTGAGAAAGTTGGATCTCAAACCAGTGTCCTGATCTCAAATAAAGGCGATTACAAAGGTATGAAGGCAGAGTTGGCAAAAGTGGACTGGGAAAATAGATTATAAAGTGTAAGACGATTGATGGGCAGTGGCAGACATTTAAGGAGATATTTCATAACTCTCAACAAAAATATATTCCAGTTGAAGGAAAGACTTTAAGAGAAGGGAGAACCATCATCATAGGCAGTCCCTTGGAATCAAGGAAGACTTGCTTCCACTCTAAAAGTGAGTTCTTAGGTGACTGAACAGTTCAACACGGGAATTGCAGTCTCTGTCACAGGTGGGACAGATAGTCGTTGAAGGAAAGGATGGATGGGGAGTATGGTTTGCCTCACGCTCCTTCAGCTGCCTGCACTTGTTTTCTGCATGCTCTTGACGACAAGACTCGAGGTGCTCAATGCCCTCCCAGATGCTTTTCCTCCACTTAGGGCGGTCTTTGGCCAGGGATTCCCAGGTGGGCTAACTAAGGAAGTAAGGGATGGCATCAAGTTAAAAGCAATGGCATAAATGTTGCCAAGATTAGTGGCAGGCCAGAGGATTGGGACATTTTTAAAAACCAACAAAGGACGACTTTAAAAAAAAATGAGAGAAGATGGATTATGAGAGTAAACTAGCAAGCAATATAAAAACAGATAGTAAGTGCTTCTACAGGTATATAAAAAGGAAGAGGGTAGCTAAAGCAAACGTTGGTCCCTTCGAGGATGGGACTGGAGAATTACTAATAGGGAAATGGCAGGGACTTTGAACAAATATTTTGTGTTGGTCTTCACGGTACAAGACACGACAAACATCCCAATAATAGATAATCAAGGGGCTATAGGGAGAAGGGAACTTAAGAAAAAGTACTCAGTAAAATACTGGGTCTAAAGGTGGACGTCCCAGGGGATTGGGAAAACTGCAAATGTAACGCTCCTATTTTAAAAAAGGTGGGGGGACAGAAAGTTGGAAACTATAGGCCAGTTAGCCTAACACGTGCCGTTGGGAAAATGTTGGAGTCCATTATAAAGGAAGCAGTAGCAGGACATTTGGAAAATCATAATGCAATCAAGCAGAGTCAGCATGGGTTTATGAAAGGGAAATCACATTTGACAAATTTGCTGGAGTTCTTTGAGGATGTAACGAGCAGGGTGGATAAGCAGGAACCAGTGGATGTGGTGTATTTGGACTCGATAAGGTGCCACATAGAAGGTTACTGCACAAGATAAGAGCTCACGGAGTTGGGGTAATATATTAGCATGGATAGAAAATTTGCTAACTAACAGAAAACAGAGTCGGGATAAATTTTCCAGTAACTAGTGGGATGTCACAGGGATCAGTGCTGGGTCCTCAACTATTTACAATCTATATTCATGACTTGGATGAAGTGAGCAAGTGTAATGTAGCCAAGTTAGCTGATGATGACAAAGATAGGTGAGATAGCAAATTGTGAGGAGGAAACAAAGAATCTGCAAAGGGATATAGAAATGCTAAATGAGTGGGCAAACATTTCGCAGATGGAGTATAATGTGGGAAAGTGTGAGGTTATCCACTTTGGCAGGAAAAATAAAAAATCAAATTATTATTTAAATGGAGAGAAATTACAAAATGCTGCAGTACTGAGGGACCTGGGGAGGAGGGGGGTCCTTGTGCATGAAACACAAAAGTTAGTATGCAGGTACAGCAAGTAATCAGGAAGCCAAATAGAATGATGGCCTTTATTGCAAGGGGGACAGAGTATAAAAGCAGAGAAGTCCTGCTACAACTGTACAGGGTATTGGCGAGGCCACACTTAGAGTATACTTTGTACATTTTTGGTCTTATTTAAGGAGGGATATATGTGCATTGGAGGCAGTTCAGAGAAGGTTGATGAGGTTGATTCCTGAGATGAAGGGGTTGACTGATGAAGAAAGGTTGAGCAGGTTGGGGCTATAGTCATTGGAGTTTAGACGAATGAGAGGTGATCTTATTGAAACATACAAGCTACTAAGGGGGCTCGACAACGTAGATGCAGAGAGGATGTTTCCACTCGTGGGGGAATCTAGAACTAGGTGGCATAGTTTTAAAAATAAGAGGCTGCCCATTTAGAACTGAAATGAAGAGGAATTTCTTCTCTAAGCGTTGTACATTCTCTGCCCCAGAGAGCTGTGGAGGCTGGGTCATTGAATAAATTTAAGGTGGAGATCGACAGATTTTTGAATGATCAGGGATTGAAGGGTTATGGGAAGCGGGCAGGGAAGTGGAACTGAGCCCATGATCAGATCAACCATGATCTTATTAAATGGCGGAGCAGGTTCAAGGGGCTAAATGGCCTACTCCTGCTCCTATTAAGTTCTTATGTAATTCCAAAGTGAGATTTTAGTTTAAGACAGCCTAATGAAATCATGATTTACCAGTAACAAGTATGGCCTATTGCTGTGTGGAACATGTTTTTTTCAGCACTGTATTTATTGTCATCCCCATTGTAGGTTTATTGAGTATTAATATTCTGTATATTATGTGCAAAACACAATCTTGGGGTTGAGATCAAACTATAAACCATAGAAGTGAAACAGCTTATCAGCATAATCTGAATTCCACAATATGCTAGCATCTTGGAGCATGGACTAGAGTGCAGTTTTCAGCTGCTTATCTTTCTCTGTTCTTGTGTTGAAAGAATGTATTTTTTGACATGTTGGTGTAATACCTACAATAGCAACAATTTATATAATACCTTTGCAATAACCAAGTGTAAAAGTGCTCCAAATAGGATAGAACAGACTGAGTTTAGAGTGAAGGCATTGAGGGCGAAGCATTAGTTGAGTTGACAAAGTCCAGTTGGATAGATCGGCTTTAAGCAGCCCTTTAAAGGGGAGTAGGATTTAGCAAAGAGCAGGACGTGGGTGATGGGGCTTTGTTCAAGTTGGTGTTTGTGTAGGGTGGATTTCAGGGTGTATATGCGAGGTTTGCGGTGACCGAAGCATGGGTAAGGGTTTCAGTGGCTGTGGGGTGAAGTTAGGGTAATGGCAAGACAAGTTGCAAAGTAGACTTAAATGAAGGGTAGGCGTTTGGAGATCAGCCGCGTCGAACGTGACTGAGGTTCAGCTTACTCTGCCTTAACCTGAGTGAGCAGCGAGCAAAGGCAATGAGCTTTTGCCGAGATACCTTCAGTTTTCCCCATGTTCAGCTGGAGGAAGTTCTGGCTCATCCATGACATAATGTTATACAGGCACTATGACAACACAGAGGTTGTTGAATAGAAGAGAGAATGGTATCTTAGAAAGGTATAACTGTGTGTATATATTACTATGTTACTATGTGCCTGTGGATAATGGCTTAGGTTTTCGGCCTTTTCTCTGATTGAGACACATCTGGGAGGAGGGGGAAAGACACATCTGCTTGCCACGGTCACACCTCTGACCGTAGCCAATTTTCCAGACTTGGGGTTTATCATCATCATGGAGGGTGGAGTTTTAGTGTGGCAGGTGGTGGGGGAGGGTAGGTTGTGTTGGAATGCAGGCATTCATATAGTGCAACTGGCAGGAAACATTTTGGAGGTCATGTTTCCCTTATTTTCATTTAATTTTCATGTGCCTTCTCATGGATGCCACTGGCCTCGCTCTCTGTAAAAGGGAGATCTTATGGAACATGGCTGCAGATCCGCCAGAAAACCGAGGCCAATGTTTCCAAGGGGCAGCGTGTAAATGAGGAATGAAAGGGGTCCAACAATGGAACCCTGGGGTACTCTTGAAATGAGCTGACTCCACTGGGACATATACAAGTGGAACTGGTCAATAATTACCTAGTTTATCCTGTTCTCCTTTCTTGAACCTCCAGTCCCTGATACACTTTGCATATATAAGTGGGGCTGAAAAATTGCCTCTGCTATCCACTATCTTACTTTCTTCATCAGCCTAGCGTGCAGGTGACCTATCCACCTTGACTTTTGCTAACATTTTCAGAACCAATTCCTTTCCTGTGATTATTTGTAACACATTTCCTCTCGTATATCTACACTTCACTCCCAACATCATTTGTAAAAGATGCAAATATTTATTTAGGATAAGAAAGTGTAAAGTAAACAAGCTAACTTGGACAATGAGCATAGGACTAGAGGACAAGAACAGAGAATTGACAAGCCTCAAATAAATAGAGCAAATACAGTCCCCACCACTTAGACCACCCCCACTTATCCCAAACAGCCACCTATATTGAGCAAATGGTGCTAACCATTTGCCATTACCATGGGTGCTGCATTTAGTACACCGGCCACTTCGGGTATATTACAAACTTTTCAGTGACAGATAAAAGCGTGGACGCCAATCTTTTAACTCATCCTCTGAATATGATTGGAACTGCTTGTACTAATTAAAATATGTAACAGCAGCCCTATCGCTTCCAGTCCCCCAAAACCACGAACTCCTGTGAGCCCTTTTTGCCCATTTGTTAAGCTCCTCATTGTAGCGAGAACCCCTTCTTTGCATGGGCTAGCCCCAGTGCTTCCTTGAAGGTCTCCGGGCTCCGGCGCTTTCTCAAAGACCTTCTTGGTTACAGCATCCACCCCATAGTGCAGGAAAATCGCATTGACACCAACGTACCAGCCAAAAACAGTTGGGACTGTATGTGAAACAGACTTCCTAGAGATTTGTGAACGAGGGTGTTGAAATGGGAAATTAAAAGATTTTAGAGATATTAACAGTACTGCTTCATTTCTCTTGCAGATAAAGCAGTAGAAGAACCTTCATACTTAAAATATGGGATCAATGGGTCATGTCAGTGGAGGTTGGGGTGGGTGTGTCCAGGATAGAATTGTTACATTTTGGATGGAGCATAATTAATTGGCTGAATGACCCTTTCTGTTTCTCATGTTCAATTCCCTATATTTACAATCTCATTTGGAGTGGCTGTGAGTAAAGGCTAGTTGCTTTCCTGTGAGAATATTGGTTGGGGAAAATTGAAGTAAGTGGCTACCTGACCCACTTTATAATTGTTACAATGCTGGAAACAGGAATCCATCTGTTTAAGCTTAGAAAATTTTGAATGTTTTTTTCCTTTCATGTAAATTGTAGCAAGGCCAGGGGTCTGGGATTTTTAAAGTGGAAGCCAATACAGCTGTTGCTGCTTCATATTTCTATTTGCCTTTTTAGCTTCAGAGCTTTCTGTTTGAAGAACCTTCAAGCCACAGGAAAATGCTAGAAATGCACAGATCAGTAAGCATCTGCAAAGATAGAAAGCAGGTTAATATTTCAGATCTAACATTCAGAAGTTAACCCAAAACCATAACCTGTCTGTTTTCTTTACAAATGCTGAATGATTTATGTATTTGTAACACTATCTATTTTTGTTCATGTTAACTTATTTCTGAAAGGGATTCATTTTGTCTGTGTATTGTGTGTGTGTTAAGGCAAGCACACATGACCCTGTCTGGATTCATCTGTGACACAGAAGGCTGCTTTTGGCAGAAAAGCCTTGAGCTGTCTTCAAATCTTCACATGAACCATATTTCTAGTTCATCTATGTGAAAAACTCGAAGGCGTTGGAATAGGAAGTGTAAGAATCTTGGTCTTAGAAAACAAAGCATCTCTGTCAATTGCTACTATTATTTTACCTGCCTAAGTAACTTGCTATTGTTGTATTACTTGCTCAATAAACAATTTGTAGTTCAGCCTTAAATATATGATCCTGCCAGCTTTGGATTTTTCTGCCTATTGAAGAGATCAGGAGTATATATGGGTATCTTGTGTTTTTTTCAGTACAATCCAGTGATAAATCAATAGATAATTAGCCCTGAGGCACGCAATATCCCATTCACTGTGTAATAAGCATGGGCCTATTTATAGAAGGTGCCTTTTGCAATGGCTTGAGAGTGTTGAAAACTCCTCATATTGCAATGGTTAGCATAGTATTGAAAAAGGCCAAATGTAGGAGCAGGTCTAATGGGCTCAATTTTCCCCAATGCCGTTTATTGGCATATTTGAAGAGTCCACCTTTTTTTGGAGGGCACGACTACGCCAACAATTTTTTAAAAGTTTCCCCATTCTAATTTTTGAAATTGGCGCCGTGTAGCCTGCCCTTTAGCTTTTGGGAGGTGGAGCCTAAGGTCTGCACTGAGGAAAGGAGACCACCCCCCCCCCCCCCCCCCCCCCCCCCCACTGTGCATGTGCAAAAAAAATTACGTTTTCTGTGTGACTGGTATGGGCGCGCATGGCCAGTACACCTCTCGGTCTGCATTCAGCCATTTTTAAAGAGCCAGTTGTGTGTGAGAACTTTTATTCTGAGTGGAAAAAATCAGAGCTGCGATATACAACACGGCTCAAGGACCAATCATTTCTCACAGGGTGAAGTGGAGTCACTGGTTACTGTAATTGAAGCCAGCTGGCACGAGCTGGACACCAGCAGAGGCCAAATACAAGTTTCATCAAAAGAAATGAAGAAATGCTGGAACCAACTTTCACAAGAATACTGTGCAATGGTGACCACCCCGAGGTCCGGAGGCCAGTATAAAAAGAAGTGGCAGGACCTTGGTCAAACAGTTAGTGTAAGTAATATTTTCGTTTATTCACTGGAATTGTAGTTATAAATGTGACCATCAGTATGTCCCACCAAGCAGAAAGACACCTTCTCTAAAAAGTTATATTTTCATCTTTGCAGAGGAAGGTGGACCACAATAAAACAGAGAAAACTCAACAGGAGGAGGCCTGGCAAATCTGCACCCACTGACACCTGTGGAAGAGAGGGTCACTGCTTTGATGGGTCCGGCCTGGAGAAAAGCAACAATCACTGCACAAACTGGGCCCACGCTCCCGGGAGAGGGTAAGTCCTGCAAATTCCACAGTCTGGCTTTGCTAAATGTTAAGTACTGCGCAGGCTAGCCATGCTTCGGTTCATGAGGATGTCTCCATCTGCTGCGCTTCAGTTGATGCAATGTGCTATCATTCATTGTGGTCTTTCAAATCAGCCTGATGCCTGCGCTGTGTGAGCCTACTCATGCCACCCTGCCCCCTCCTCTGCTGCTAACCATTTGTCTTTTCTGTTATATTTTGCAGAACTTGAGGCCAACCCTGACGAGGCTGAAGCTGATGCAGAAGAAGATTCAGATGCAGACAAGCCTGAAGAGGAGCACATGTTCCAATCCCACCTTCCAGACCAAGAGTATGGGGGCGAGGGGGAGGATGAAGCCCCCACTATTGTACTCATTCTGGAGGAGATACTGGTGCCGTCCATTGAGGTGCCAGCCCCTTTCCTGAGTGGTGCGAGTGTTGGGACATTTCATGGTTTCACACTGTCCGACACCTAGGGCCCTACCGTCCAAGGCTACGGGTCCCAGTGGGGTGCAGCGAGCCCCACCCAGGGCCTCACCATCCGAGGTTACAGGTCCCAGTGGGGCGCAGTGAACCTCAACCAGGGCCCCACCGTCCGAGGCTGCGGGTCCCAGTGGGGTGCAGCAAGCCACACCCAAGGCCCCACCGTCGGAGGCTGTGGGTCCCAGTGGTGTGCAGCGAGTCACACCCAGGGTGAGGAGGGGAAGGAGAGCTCGACAGCGCGCTCCTGAGATGCAGGATGTAACAGATGTGGTTCAGATTATGGCACTTAGTGGGGAGAACATTTACCTTGCATGAACACTCCTGGACACCATCGATGGGGTGGGTGATGAGGTATTGGGACTGTCGGGAGAAGTAACAACACTCTCGCGAGAAATGGGAACACTGTCTGGGTACATTAGGGACGGAATGCCGCAGGTGGCTGATTGTTGGTGCACATGAGGATGGTAATGTCGGAGGTAGCTGCTGCAAAAAGGGAACACACCCAGACCCTGTGGCCATTGATGGAATCAACTGCCACTCCCACTCCAATCCCCAGACCAACCTCTGAAGAGGCCCAAGCTGGGCCTTCCACATTACCGCCTAACCACGCCCCCCCACAAGAAGTGCGCATTACTAAAAGAATAAGCTTGATATCAACCCGAGAAATGCTGCGTCACTGCCTGTGGACAGGGGTGGAGTCACTTAGACCAAGCACAGCGGGCGGGCTTAGAATAAGGGCCCCAAGTTTCGCCATGATTTGCTCCTGATTTTTAGGAGCAACTGGTGTGGAACGGAGTATCTTAGAAATCGGAATTCTCGCCATTTAGTTTGCTCCAGTTCTAGTCAGTTAGAACAGTTTCACTTTGGAACAGAATTTTTTTTTCAAAAGGGGGCATGTCCGGTCACTTACGCCTGTTTTCAAAGTTTCGTCAGTGAAAACTTACTCCAAACTAACTTAGAATGGAGTAAGTGAAGATTTTTGTACGCTCGAAAAAACATTGTCGTCACTTTAGAAAATCAGGCATAGGTTACAAATTAGGCGTAGGGAACGAGGTGGGGGGGGGGGGAAGGGAAGTCATTAAATTCTACAATCAATCCTTAGTTATACTTATACAAATATTATACAAATAAATCAAACCTGAATAAAAATTTATAAGCAAAGAAAATATTAAATAAACCATCTTCCTACCTGTGTGAAACAGCAGCAGCATTCGAGCTGCTGTGCTTCAGGCAGGCCTTTCATGTTGGAGACAGGCAGGGGTGTGGCGTCAGTGTCTCGACGGCAGCGGTAGGCAGGAAGCAGCCTTCAAGCTGAGCTGCTGTGCTTGAGGCTGGCCTTCATTCCCCGCGAAGATGCAGCACCCGGACGGACTTGAGGCCATTCGGCCATGGGATTGCAGCGGCGTCAGTGGCTGGCCGGGAGCCGAAGAATGAACACAGGACACACGCAGCTGATTTAAGATTCTTTAGGCCGTTCGGCCACGCTTATGGGGCGGCGTCAGTGGCTCGAAGGCAGCCGAAGAATCAGGAGCGGAAGGACGGATGTGAGGCCATTCGGCCATGAGATAGCAGCGGCGTCAGTGGCTGGCCGGGAGCCGAAGAAAGAACACAGGACACACGCAGCTGATTAAGATTCTTTAGGCCGTTCGGCCACGCTTATGGGGCGGCGTCCAAGAAATAAATCTTCACTTTTTCTGCAGTCCTTTTAAAAATGGCCAAGTGCCAATATTTGTTTGAGACTGCGCATGCACGCGTGCTCCAACGCGCACGCGCAGGGTTGCCGGCACCACGAAGGCTAATTTAAATTGTACCTGCCCCCTCCTACTTAGAAAATCGGAGCGAGTGTTAGGCTCCGCCCCCTGCTGCGAAGAGCGCGCCACGCCAAACAGACATCGAGCTCCAAGGAGCTCGAGAATATCGGACTTTTTTTTTTTAAGCGCAGTTTTCGGCGCGAAAAACAGGCGCCCAGCTCGGAGGTGCGCCGTTTTCGCCGTGGGACGAAACTTGGGGCCAAGGTGTTGGAGAGATGGGTGCGGCCTTTCTATGCTGTTGTTATTGTTACTGTTGTAACTGTTCTCAAATTAAAAGTTTTTTGTAAGTGATGTAAATTTACAAGTTTAAAAGTTTGTAAGTGATTTTAATTGAATAGTTTAAAGCTTGATACAAGAATATTTTTCTTAAAGTTATGTTAAGTACAAACAAGTGTTAAAATTTTGAACAAAATATATTTTAAATTATAACTTAATCATTTATATTATTTGTTCCATTCTTAACATAACACAACATTACGGAACAGGTCCAAACTGTAAACATGGTCTATTTTGTATAGTTATCGCTAAGCCTTCAGGCAGCAAAGCATTCACGGATGAACTGCAAGACTTGAGCAATTGTTAAAGGAGCATGGCGGCCCGTGCTCTTCTGCCATCATGCTCCGGGTTCAGGTAGTTGCATGGCTTCCTTGTCCTCCTCGTCATCTGCATCTTCATCCTCATCAGCCACTCTCCCCTCAGGTGAGTCGTCTTCTACCAGCTGCTGTTGCCTCATGATGGCTAATTTGTACAGCATGCAGCAGACAACAATGAACTGAGCAACAATCTCAGGGAAGTAGCCTCCGGAATGGTCCAGGCATCGGAAACGCTGCTCAAGATGCCAATGGTCCTTTCTATTATGCTGCGCATTGCAATGTGCTCAGCTTCAGTCCGGGTTACATGTAGGGGTGTCATGAGCCAGGTGGCCAGGCTGTACCCTTTGTCCCCCAGCAGCCAGCTCTGCCCATCTGGCTGCTGCTGAAACATGGCAGATATAGCGCTCTCGCGTAGGATGACAGCATCATGGGCGCTCCCAGGATATCTCGCATCAACTGCCATGATGCGATGCATGTCATCACATTCATGGAGTGGAAGCCATTTCTGTTCCTGTGCATCTCGGAATCCTCCAAAGGTGCTCGCAAGACGATGTGGGTATAATCAATGCAGCCCTGTATCTTGGGGAAGCCAGCAATCCTGGAGAAGCCCACAGCCCTGTCACGCATTGCCTGGGCGGTCATGGGGAACTTTATGTAATCATTCCTCCGGGCATATAGTGCAGCAGTCACCTGCCGAATGCAGATATGTGTTGCATGTTGAGAAATGGCGCACACATCTCCAGTTGTGGCCTGGAATGATCCAGATGCATAAAATGAAATTGCAGCTTTACTTCAACTGACAAAGCAGTCCTGATGCTTCTTGGGTGCAGGTCTGCTTTTGTTAACTCTCAGATCTCGGCTACAACTTCTTTGCGGAAACACAACCTTCTCACTCGGGTGTAGGTATGAACGCCTGTTTTGATATACCTGATATGGGAAAGGTCTCCTGCCGATCATGCTATGTGCTCCGAGGTTCCTCAGGTGATGCTGTCTAATCAATTTTCTCCTCTGCAGCTCCATCATGCAGAAGGCTTGCATGTGGTATGGCATAGTCAATATTGCCCCCATAATTAAATTGTAGCTTTGCAACAACCTCAAAATAGCAGGACAAAGCACCTCTTTTCTCTCTCTCTCTATCTCTAAGGTGAATGCCCTAGTATGGACCACACCCTGGTCTGGTCTTGCTTACAACAGGAAGCTAGGCATTCAATTAAGACATTTCGGGCAACAAAGTGTAATGCAATTCTTGAATTTTTGATTTTTTTCCAAGTACCACCCCACCACCAAACATCTCCTCACTGGGCTCGAGGGTCGGAGCGTCGACCGGCAGAATCGCTCCCTCCCCTGAACACAGGCTTGGCTTAAAAAAAAAAGCTATTCTTCAGTCAATATGGAGGCCACCAGCCACAAAATGGTGTGTCAGGCCTCTTAGAAGCCCACGAGAAGCTGGGGAGCCTGTAAAAAGTATAAATAGCCTTGACCATGTAAAATTAGCTATGGTCAGGAGTACGTCCTTGTGACAGGTAGAAGTCCAGCCCTGCCAGATGTGATGGGATTCCACATTAACAGAAAATCCTGTATTGAGCATATCAAATGTTATTTGAAGTAAACTTTCTTCCAGCTTCTTCAGTATTTGTAATGTTTGAAGCCTAACTCATGTTGTTTGTTTTGCATGAGTGAACAGGATTCAGAATGAACGCTTCATCCTGGCCAATGTTTCTATTGAGAACATTAAATGGAGCTGAAATGGCCCCATCATCCATATTTAAGAAGGTAAGATGTCTTTTTAAAAGAATGCAACAAAAAGCTGTTGAAATTTTTATTCTGGTGCCTAATGCTTTATTTATTGGAATTTTTTTCATGTGTATTTGCTTATTTACTGTCCAACACATCCCCTTAAATAATTAAACAGAATATTTTATTTAGATAGTGCCTGTCTTGTGGTTTGCACATAAAAACATAAGAATTAGGAACAGGAGTAGGCCATCTAGCCCCTCGAGCCTGCTCCGCCATTCAATAAGATCATGACTGATCTGGCCGTGGACTCAGCTCCACTTACCTGGCCTCTCCCCGTAACCCTTAATTCCCTTATTGGTTAAAAATCTATCTATCTGTGACTTGAATACATTCAATGAGCTAGCCTCAACTGCTTCCTTGGGCAGAGAATTCCACAGATTCACAACCCTCTGGGAGAAGAAATTCCTTCTCAACTCGGTTTTAAATTGGCTCCCCCATATTTTGAGGCTGTGCCCCCTAGTTCTAGTCTCCCCTACCAGTGGAAACAATCTCTCTGCCTCTATCTTGTCTATCACTTTCATGATTTTAAATGTTTCTATAAGATCACCCCTCATCCTTCTGAACTCCAACGAGTAAAGACCCAGTCTACTCAATCTATCATCAGAAGGTAACCCCCTCATCTCCGGAATCAGTCTAGTGAATCGTCTCTGTACCCCCTCCAAAGCCAGTATATCCTTCCTTAAGTAAGGTGACCAAAACTGCACGCAGTACTCCAGGTGCGGCCTTACCAATACCCTATACAGTTGCAGCAGGACCTCCCTGCTTTTGTACTCCATCCCTCTCGCAATGAAGGCCAACATTCCATTCACCTTCCTGATTACCTGCTGCACCTGCAAACTAACTTTTTGGGTTTCATGCACAAGGACCCCCCAGGTCCCTCTGCACCGCAGCATGTTGTAATTTCTCCCCATTCAAATGATATTCCCTTTTACTGTTTTTTCTTGTGGGAGGTTCCCCTCCATGTCAACAAAATAAGTAGGATGTTTCCTTTCATTCAGGTGATGTGGTATGATCAAAACTATGTGAAATGTCTTCTCCAAGCAAAGGAATGACATTCTAAAAATTTACAGCGAGGCATGGAATACTGAACAACCAAATAAGGACATCCTTGAGGACTGAGAGGACTGTTTCAGTTTGAGTTTCAAGTCTTTCAGACTTGAATGCATAAATCTAGGTTGACATTTAGTCCAGTACTGTAGCAATGTTGCAATATTGGAGCTACTGTCTTGGATGAGACATCAAACTTTGTCTATCTGCTGAGGTGGACAAATATTATTTGGTAATATTTGAAGAACAAGGAGTTCCTCTGGTGCCCTGGCCAACATTCCCCTCTCTACCGGCATCACCTAAAAACATATCTGGTCATTTGCCATTTGTAGCTCTTGCTGCATAAATTTGTCATGTTTGCCAACATAACAGTGATGGCACTTCAAAAGTAATGTATTGGTTATAAAGGAGCTTTTGGACATGATGAAACCCTATATGAAGGCAAGTTCTTGATCTGTCTAAAAATTGCATGCTGTAGTAATGACGAGATGTATACACAAATTTACAGTATACTTTGAAGGAGGGGGATAAACCCTGCTTGTATTTTTGCATGTAATTGATATAATTGTGCCTTAAATACTGCAGACCATGAGCAGAAAGTCTTCATTTATTGTACAATAAATAGCATTAATCTACAAGTCAACACAAAAATCAGTCATTTGAATGAGCTTGATAGCTTTGAAATGAGCACTTCCGAGAACAAAACCTATTTTCTGTTGCCATGGGATATTAATAATAGTCTTATTTTCAGTTTGAGTAGTTCATTTTATAGATTACGTAAAGTCTTTTAGCGGCCTGGAATATTATTGCTTATCTACAAAAAGCCTTTAAACATAGAAAATAATGCTAGACTACGGAGCAAAATCGCATGTTTTCCAATGGACAAGTGACATTGAGTGTGATCAGTTTGATGACTGAGAACAGTTACAAAATCTCTCCAAGTTTAAATATCAGATTTAAATCTTAAAATCAGCAGCTGGACCCAGCACTTAAGTTAGGAGGTGGGTGGGGTGTGGGTGGCGGGGTAGGGAAAAAGTCACATATTCAATATCATAGCACTGGAGGAGTGGAGCTTATTTCTAGCAGCTGCTAAAATCAGCTGTTACTCTATTGCACTCTTCCCATACTTTGTTTTTTAAATGGCAACTCTCCTTGACTCCCAAAGTTAGTCCTGGCTGCACTGCTAATTTTCAGCTGAGATGCAGGATTTAAATGGAAATTCTCCATCCTGACAATTTAAATGGATCCTACAGGTTGAACCTCCCTTATCCGGAACCACCCCTTGTCCGGAACCACCCCTTGTCCAGAACCATTCCCGGCCATCGGACGTGAACAAATTGAAGTCCTTCCTAGCTGCCGACTCCCACAATCGCTGGGCTGACCCCTCGATTCACCGCCCCCGCCCCCCATGATCTCTCTGCCGCACTCCCAGCCCCGATATCCCCTTGCTCAGTACCTATACCATCCAATTTAACGTGACCACCCCTCGTCCATAAAAATCCCTTATCCAGAACAGGCTGGGTCCCGAGGGTTCCAGATAAGGGAGGTTCAACCTACCACTCATCTATTTTTTTCGACCCAGGTTTCTCTCTCCCTTCTGTCTTGCATTTTTGGGTATGAACTGCCAATAAGTTTGAATGCTTTTCCAGGTTTTTCTGGACTTCAAAGGGATAATTTGGTTCATTAGAATGTAGTCTTCATTTTATTTTTGACCCAAGCTTGCTGGAAACGGCTTCACTCTGGTAGGAAAACATCAGAAAATTACATGTTTTTCATCAGATACTGAGATTCTTTTAGATATTGACATGATTTCAACTGTAGCATGTCATATATGTGAATATGTTAAAAGGACAGTATTCGCTCAATAAATGAAACTCCTCTAAGCTTGTCAAGTGATTTTCTATCTTTATCCTTTGGGTATCTTGTAAAAAAGTACACTGTTTGTGCATTGGGCATGTCCCTGCAAACATTCTACATTGGAAATATCCATTTATGCATCCACAAATGCTGTATGTAGCCACAGTATACAAACCTGTGTTACTTTCTTTCAGCAAACACTGGATTCATTTTTTTTAACTAAAAGGAGTAACATTTTGTTTGTATTAAATGTTAAATTCATGCTTATACTTTAAAAAGCAAAAGCTCATATTTCTCTTCTATTTGAGGAACCTCCAAGCCCACAGCATAACAATTTCAAAGTTGGGATGAAACTGGAAGCAGTGGATCGAAAAAACCCTCATCTGATTTGTCCAGCAACCATTAGTGAAGTGAAAGCTGATGACATTTTTATAACATTTGATGGTTGGAGAGGTGCATTCGACTATTGGTGCAAATATGATTCTCGTGACATCTTTCCAGTGGGATGGTGTGCCATGACTGGAGATGGCCTTCAACCACCTGGCAATAGGGGTAAGTTGTTTTTCAAATGGATTATCATTTTGTACCAAGTTTTGTCAGAAACACAGTTCTAAATTTTGGAATATTTAAGTCTAAAACATAGTTAAAGTACTATTATCAAATGATGCATAATATTGTGGATTTTGTGCTACATTTTGTAAATGCTGTATTAGCAGTGCTACTTTTATATAAAATACATTAATATTTTATTAAACCATTATCCTATTAACTGACTCTGCAGGTTTTAATGTGTTAAAGTCCATATTCTGGAACAAAGTTGACTTGCACAACTCTATTCTGTCAGAAACTGGTTAGAATAAGCAAAACAGAATATTTTGCACTGGAGTTGTGGACTTGTGCTGATGAAAGCACTTGCTTGTATTTTTCTGCTTCATTCATTTTCTGTGCATTGTTCTAACCAAGTACGTTGGAATATACATTATAAACATTATGTAGTATTCCTGCCATTTTGCTTTCCGCTTAAATTATTGCCTAACTGCTTCTCTTTCTTGACGATATAGAACAGGGTAGACGGTTTTCCTTCGGAGTGTAATTATTATACTCTGAAGGAAAAGGACTATATTCATTATGCATCTGTTTTGAGAATGATTAGAAAGTATTTTGTCTGTAGGGTATAGCTCATCAGTAGAGTTCCTGGACTTTCCTCTTCACTGGTCCTTAGTATTACACATCAATGGTTGCTCTGCATAGATTTGTGTATATCTATCCAAATATAAGTCAAAACTCTTCAGTCTAATGTGTTGGCCATAAATTATAGGAAAATGGTCCATCACACATTGAAGGGTCACCTTCGAGTGTCCATCACACTTAAAAAGTGCACGTTGCATTTGCAAAGGCTCAATGAGTCAGGAAATATTGATTGATTTTGAATATCAAATAAAAAGCAGCAAATTACTATTAATTACACAATGTTGATTGTCTCGAATGTGACTAAAGGTGTAGGAAAGCTATCGCTTAAACAGTAATCAACAATAGCTACTGATAAACAAATGACACTCAGGAGAAATGAATTAGGTTGCTCAAAATGTTTTTCCGTAACTTGAAGCTATATTGCTAATTATAAAATTTCGAATGCAATAAACACACAAAAAGCAAAACAACAAAATCATTAAACTAAAGAGTTGCTATGTCGCATTTGAAATATTTGGGTTAAATGGCCTACTCCTGTTCGTATGGGCTAGAATTTCCACTCCATTTCCCCCGGGTTTCTCGGCGGTACTGCTCGTTTTTGGCAGAAAACCACCCAGCGAGAATTTCCACAAGTTTGCACAAAGGGTTCTGCCGGCGGTTTCGAAATACTGCTGGGGAGCGGACCGCTGGCGTGCACCGCTGAAAAAAACGTAGGTGAGTAGAAAAAAAAGGCCCACGAGAAAGCAGCCGGAGCTGGGCGGTAGGTAAGTAGCCCTGCAAAAACAAAGGTAAATTAAAGTGTTTTTTTATAATTCTTTTAAAATTCTTTTACAGCGAATAAGTGGAAAAGGGTCCTGAGAATGTGCTCTGATTTTTTTATTTTTTGGAAAAAATATTTTTTGTGCTTTTCCCTCCCTCCCCAGGCCCAACCTGCAGCCTCGGACTAAATTTGAGTAAGTACCCCCATTTTGATTAAGAACCGCCCAATTTGCCCAGGATCTCGTTTTCCACCATGAATCTGCGTGTAAGACCCATTTTTCTTGCCGGGCGGAATTAACTATTGTCTGTGTCTGGTCTGCAAATATGTGAATATGCCCTATTGTTAATCAGCAGTTTACCATGAGCAATGTCATTGGTGATCACTAGTATATAATAATATATAAGAAAACATGTGTGTTTGGTGTTTTCCTACCTTTATTACCTTCTGGAGCTTCTTTAAATATAAGGCAGAATTGTACATGATTTGAATTTTTGGTATGTATGCATTAGGACTTTGCACCATGCAAAATTACGATGCATTTGTTCAAACATATTTCAGCAATCCTGCGTGGTGTTGTCTGTCGTCCAAAAAATTGAATTATCAGATAATGTAAATTAAGCAACCTTGAATTAAGAGGAAGAGACCGTATTCAAAGAGGGGCAAGTTCTAGCTTACATTTGTTTTGAAATTGTGGACAAGGGCAGGCGAATGTTTTGGTAATCCTGAAGTTTCTTTCATCTGAGAAACAATTTTGTGCAAGTATGTTTTATGAGTTGTGCTCACTCTTTGATTTATCTTCCTGCTAAAATACACTTTTTACAGAAATGTCAATTTGAAAATTTCAGATCATTGGGTAATTTACAGTATAGTGACAACCTTGTGTCAATGGTGGGACTCTCGCCTTTGAGTCAGAAGATTATGGTTCACACCCCACTCCAGGACTTGAGCACATAAATTAGGCTGACACTTGACTGCAGTATTAACTCTGTTCTGCATTGTCTGAAGTGTCATCTCTAGCATGAGACGTTAAACCAAAGAGTTGTCTGCCCTTTCAATTGATACAAAGGATTCCGTAGCACTATCAGAAGATGAACTCGAGTGCTTGCGGTCACCTGGCCAATATTTTCCCTCAACCAAAATCTCTCAAAATACTGATTATCTGATAATTTACCTTAATAACATAAGAACATTAAAAATAGAATCAAGATTTGGCCATTCGGTCTTTCGAGCCTGCTCCACCATTCAATAAGATCATGACTGATCTACCTCAATTCCACCCTTCCGCACCATCCCCATATACCTTGATTCCCTGAGTATCCAAAAATCTATAGATCACTGCCTTGAATATACTCAGTGACTGAGCATCCATAGTCCTCTGGGGTAGAGAATTCCAAAGATTCACAACCTTCTGAATGAAGAATTTTCTCCTCATCTCAGTCTTAAATGTCCGACCCTTTATTGTGAGACTGTGACCCTTGGTTTTAGACACCCCAGCCAAGGGAAACATCTTCGCAGCATCTACCCTGTCAAGTCCCTTAAGAATTTGATATGTTTCAATGAGATCACCTCTTGTTCTAAACTCTAGGGAATATAGGCCTAGTCTACTCAACCTCTCCTCGTAAGATTGCTGCTTGTAGGATAGTGATGCTTCCAAATTGGCTGCCACATAGCCCCGCATTACAATAATTTTTATATTTTGCTCGTGCTTCATTGCCTTTTAAGTACTTTGGGATGTTCTATGGTCATGAAAGGTGCTAAATGAACTCGTTCTTTTTCAAATTTAATTTAAAGATTCATTTTTTAAAGAATTAATGCTTTTATAAAATTTGTTCCTTTTCGACATTTAGCAACAAATGAACTTGAAAAAATATTTGTTCTTCCGATATGAGCACCGTGATTATGGCATGCATTTATTGCCCATCCCTCGTTGCCCTTGAGAAGGTTGTGGTGGGCCTCCTTGACTGTTATAAGTCAGTGCTGTTGGATGGGAAGGTCCATGGTTTTGACCCAGCAACGCAGAAGGAACAGTGATATATGGCTAAGTTGGGATGGTGTATGACTTGGACGGGAATGTGGAGGTGAAGATGTTTCCACGCATCTGCTATCCTTGTGCTTCTTGGTGGTGGAAGTTGTGGGGTTGGCAGGTGCTACCGAAGAAATGTTGGCGTGTTGCAGCAGTACATCCTATAGATATTACACACTGCAGCCTCGGTACGTCGGTGGTGGAGGGAGTGAATGTTTACTCTGGTGGATGGGGTGTCGATCAAGCAGATTGCTTTGTCCTAGATCGTGTCGAGCTTCATGAGTTGGAGAGTATCACATCACACTCCTGACTTCTGCCTTGTAGGTGGTGGAAAGGTTTTGGGAAGTCAGGAGGTGAGCCAATTGCTGCAGTATACCCAGCCTCTGACTAGCTCTTGTAGCAATGCCATTTATGTGGCTAGTCCAATTGAGTTTCTGGTCAATGGTGACCTCTCCAGGATGTTGCTGGCAGATTTGGCAATGGTAATGCCATTGTGAATGCCATGAGGAGGTGGTTACCTTTTCTTTCGTTGGAGATTTCATTGCCTGGCACTTGTGTGGAGCAAATGTTATTTGGCACACATCATCCCTAGTCTGGATGTTATCCAGGACTTGCTGCATGCGGGCATGCGTTGATTTTTAATGCAGCAAGAATCAAGAACATCTTACATTTACACAGCGCCTTTAAAATAAAAAGTCCCGAGGTGCCTCATAGATGGGCATACAGAAAATGGACAGCGAGCCAAAAAGGACAAGACCAAGAGGAGTGACCTAAAAGTTGGTTGAAGAGATGGGTTTCTAAAGTGCGAAAGTAGAGCGTTTGAGGGAGGAAATTCCAGAAAGTAGGACCAAGGCAGTTCCACCAATGGTGGGGAGAACAGAGTGTTCCAGAAATGGGGCTGAAGGCGACCACAAGATAGTTTGGAGCAAGGAATCATAACTAGAGAAAAAAAATACAATTAGACCAGGATTTTGTATTAAGATTTAGCAAAATTTCTGTACAATAAGAATCAATGGCAAATCGTTTGATGCATTGAAATTATACACATGGGATTAGTATGTATTAAATTGTATTTTAGCTAGTTTTAAAAAAAAATACAGACTGCCAGCTTACAAACTTCTACATTTAATGCCCCTTTGGTGATAAATGATGGGGGGAAAATTGCGGTCCGAGGCTTTCTTCGTACGAACCGGAAAAAATCTACAAAACTACCTGTTGGCCCTGAAGAAATGTCTGAGGCCTCCATTCGCTGCGCAGCATACGGGGTTCTGTCTTCCACGTACGGATGTCTATGTTGCAATCACGTGGGCCTGGACCACCAATCACTAGATAGTATTCTCATTGATGATAATGGGAATGCCGTTTGTCTGAGTTCCCATTACTACCAATGAGAATAACCCGTAAAACAAGAAACAGCACAATAAATAAAATAAACACTTCACATTTAAAATTAACTATTTGAGAAAAAAATATTTTTTGAAATTTTTTTGTGTTTTAATAGGGTTAAAAATAAACTTACGTTAATGGACAGGGTTTTTAAACATAAAAATGAATGATTAAATTTAATTTTTCTATGTTTTAAAAATATTACCCTGGTAAAATTAAGCTATGCGCCTGCTTTTATCAGGCGTAAAAGTTTTAAAGACATTCGTTGGGCATGAGTCAGGCAAATAGCCCAATCTCTGCCATGCGGACGTCTTTCCTGCAGGGATGTGTAGAATCTGTCTAAAGAAATTTTGACAGATCGGAAGCCGGTTCTCAGCGCGTGCGCACCGCGCTCCGAGAACCAGCTTTTGCAAGGCCTCGCCGGATCTGTGCACACTTGGTACGCACCCGGCAAGGCAGCAATTTTTGGCCCATTATATTTGCAACTTGTAGATCTGAATAGGGCTGAGTAAAATTTGAATTAGTGGAGTTATGTTTTAAGATTGTACTGTAGCAGGAGGTAACCAAAAACTGAGCTCAGCAATAGGAATATTTAATACTTCCATTAACAAACAATATTTGAGGATGGGAGTTAGGGTTATAATAATTGGAACAGGTGTATCGAAGATGAGGGGGTTTTAGTTACGTTAACTGCAATATTGATTCAGGAGAGGAGTTTACATTTACACTACCAAAGGTACACTTAAATTGCAAAGTTGTTGTGTACTTTTGGGAAAATAGTCATTTTATTGCATGTTAGTAGAATCCTTTGGCACTGCTGAAGATCACTTCGAGTTTTGAAAACAACAATTGAATACAAAGGTCCCAAAGTAGCTGTTCATTAAAAGGGTCATGGCATCTTTTCTGCAACTATAGGAAAGACTAGTGCTTCTATCCACTGAGCATTCCTGGTATTTGCGAATAAGGCATTAATTAATTCTCAGAAACCCTCAGAAATGGCTAGGCAATTGAAACTATGTCTAGGGACTTTTGAGTATCCTCAGTGACTCATGGTAAACGTATAGTACACTGAAGATGCGTTGGAGATGAATGTTTTGGAATTATTGCAGGAAAAAGTAAGGTGGAACTGGGAAGACTCATTAAAGAAGTAGATTGACTTGAGGTTTAGACCCTGGCTCATAAATTAATTGTTTACACTGGATGTAAGGTGCAATTTTATTCCTTCAAGCATACAGTTCACCACCATAATTTACCATGAAACACAATTTATCATGAAATGTTGCTTTTGTTGCAGCTTGACGTTAACACAACTCATTTGTTGTGGAATTTTGGGGAGAAATGGTGAAAAAGAAGTAAGTTTGTCTACATATTGCAAACTCCATAGGAGTATATCCCAGCTTGGTAGATTCTGAAAAACTATATGCTGAGCATGCATATAATGTCATGATTTTGCAGCCAAGCATTGGTCTACTGCTGAATCATATAAAACTCCAGGACTTGAGCAATTTTGGCAGTTTATATTCCACTGCTAATGCTTAGTTGCCTCTCGCAGTAAACTTAATGGGCCCAAATTTGGCCAATATATATTTCTGGCACACTCACCAGAGGTGCACCGCTTTTGTAGAACGATTAGGGCGGCAAAGATCTTCAGGCCGAATTTGGCCGCTCCCCAGCCTCTCCTCGATAGTGGCATAGCGTGGCAACTGAATTCGGGGGCAGAGCCAGGTCCCGGCATTGAAAACCGTGTCGGGAGTTCTGCACATGCGCGCTAGAGTGTGCACGCATGCGCAGTAACTCCTCGCCCCCAGAATCTGAGTTGCTCTGCAGGCTATGTGGGAGGAGCCCGAAGTGCGCTGCCCCTATCCCGGGCTGGGTGGGCTCCCTCATCGGCGGCCAGATTAGCTACCAGAATATCTGTATTTGTAAGTAAAATTACTTCAGGGTTTGGCCATTAAGGTGTTTTATCAGCATGCTGGCATGTACATGGTTGAGGGCAAATCCGCTAGATTTTATTGCAATTGTAGATTAAATTGGCCATGAAAGTGCAAATTACGTCAACGTAGCAGGCCGTGTTTTGGTAGGACTTCTATTTGTTATTAATTAATTGCTCATTACTTTTTGTGCTTTGTTTAGTGCTTTGTAAGTCTTTGTGCTTTAGGTGCAGGGTTCCTTCTATTTTTTATTAATTAATTGCTTATTGCTTTTTGTGCTTTGTAAGTCTTGGTGCTAGGTGCAGGTCCTCTCAGCTTCCATGTATTTTTTATTTGTTATTGAATGCTTATTTTTGTGCTTTGTTTCGTACTTGGTGCTTTAAATGTACTTACCTGCGCTGTTTTCATAACTTTCCGCAAGGGTTTTGTGTGCGGCCACAACTGGACATATACGCTGGCCTAAGTTAGTTTGGAGCAACTATTAGCTGTCCAACCTAACTTAAATGGTCAAAGCAGGCGTAGGTGGCTGGTAATGCCCCCTTTTGAAAAAAAAACTAAACTTAAAAAAAAATCCTAACTAACTCACATACTGGCACAAATTAAATGTGCAGAATTGCGATTTTTAAGATACTCCAAAAAAATCAAGTTGCTCCAAAAAAACCGGAACAACTCCTGGCCAAATTTGGGCCCATTGTTTCTAAAATTTTGGGGCAAAATTTGCAACCTGTTGATAGTAAATGGCAAAATTAGACAGATATTAGGGTACCAAACAAATTGGGCCAGAAATTGCAGTCGGAGGCTTCCCGCGAGCGGATGCCTCCGCCAACATTTTTTTTAATGAAAATACCTGGTCGTCCTGTAGGAACTAACACTTTGGCTCCAAGGCCCAGATGCGCAGCCCAGCGCAGAGACCCATGCGTCCCAGGACCGTACGGGCATCCTGGGATCACGTGGGCCTGGACCACCAAGGAACATGGAGTATTCTCATTGATCGTAATGGTGAGTTCCGTTTGTATGGAGCTCCCATTGCTATCAATGAGAATATCCACAAAAACACAAACACAATACATAAATTTAAAAAAATCTCACACATTTAAAATTAATTGAAATTGAATTAAATTAAATGTTTTAGAAAAAAAAATGTTTGAATTTTTTAAATGTTTTAATAAGGTTAAAATTAACTTTTCTTAATGGACAAGGTTTTTAATGTAAAAATTAGTGATAACATTTAATTTTCTATCTTTTCAAACTCTTGCGCTAGGCCTGCTTTTACCAGGCATAAGAGTTTTAAGGACATTTGCTGGCAAATAGCCCAAATCTCTGCATGCAATCTGTCGCAAGGTCCGAATTTAGACACATGCGCAGTGCACGGCTAAACCCGGAATTTGCGAGGCACCCGGAGAGGCAGCAATTTACAGCCCATTGTTAATTAACCTGGTCCAGTCTGATTTTAGATTTCTTGCTACAAATTTTGACATGCAGAAAATATTCTAGAGCATTGTTGCAGTGCAAGTATACAAAACATCAAAGTGCATTGTATCATTAATTGATGGGTACTTGCATTTCTATCTCCATAGACTCGTGTATTTTCTATTGTATATAATGTGACTCCTGTCTAGCTTCTGTATTTTAGATGGAGTATTGCCAGTTGTATATTTGAATGCAATATCATTATATTTTTATGAAAATCTCCAGTTCAGAGCAACTGGAGGTTAAAAGTTACAACAGCTCAAGATTTTTTCAGATTTCAGTTATAGAATCACGGAATGGTTACAGCACAGAAGGAGGCCATTCGGCCCGTCGAACCTGTGCTGGCTCTCTGCAACAGCACTTCAGGTTATTAATTATTGGGCGAAAGCTTTGTTTATGGGAACAGCTGTTAAGCAATTACGAGAAAGCACATCTTTGAAAAAGTTGATATTTGTGACAAATGGAAAACTCGGAGCATCGTGCGCTTAGGAACACAATTTACGTATGATTGCTTAATCACCAAGTTAGATGATGAGTTATTTGCCTGCCGATCATGTTGCCTGCTGATCATGTCTATTATGTTCTTGTGATCCATATGCCAGCTCGAGTTATGTTATAAAAATCAGAAACCGATTTACACAGTTTGCCTGAAGAATAAGTAAATTAGAAGGGCACAAATGTATTTTGGAAGCAGAAAATTTTGCTTTGGAGTGGAATTTTCTTGTAGTTTGGGAGCCACTCATGGTTTGCCAGCATGATTATATTACAGGCCCATTTTACATGCTATATATATACTATCTAAATAGGTTCCTGATTTATCTATCATTATACATTCTTGGCTTTAATGCTTAGGCTATAAAGATTTGTCTGCTGGGGAATGCCTTAAGGCTTTTATTACATGGCAAAGTGCATGTACGTTAAAAAAAATCTTCAATAAAAATAGAATTTAATACGTTATTTTTATATTTAATGCAAAATATTTTTATGCAAGCGGGGATTCGTAGGTAGCTAGTTGCATGCAAATCTGACACTCTCTTGCCTGTCTTCTATCTGTAACTGCCTTTACCCTTCCCAACAGGTTACTGTGTATTTCTACTATAATTCATTTTGTTAAACACCAAAATAGCTTGTGAAGAAATGTTGTGTTTGGATAAGGATTTGCATGAACGGACAAATAGATAATTGTCTAATGTTGCCACCAAAGGCCATTGAGGCTTCAGTAACTCGTGTTTTATCACATCATGTTTCATTAAATTGCATTCTAAAATGTTTCATTAAATTGCATTCTAAAATGTTATTCAGAACTCTCCATGGCTGCCTACATGCCCTTTAAATATTTTGTATGAGAGGGAGGGGAGATTCAACATTTCATCTCAGCCAATAAGACAGAGGCTCTTTGTTTTCATGCAAGAGTCTGGAGGTGACATGGAGGCGGAGTGTGGAATGCCTGCAGTGAACATTAGAACCTTCTCTGGCAGGCAGCAGAATGGCAGTTTCTTACTGAAGGGCTAGATCATTGGTTTGTCCCTCTGACTCAAAAAAGTGTTAGTGTGTGCTCGAGATTTGATCTGTTGATCAGGAAGGTTCAAAAAAACAGTCTACTAATAAAAATAACAATTTTATGGTAATCAGCAGTGTAGATTTCAAGTCTTTTTGTTTTGTTCTGTAGGTTTTTTGTTTACTCCAGATTGTTAAAACAGTTACTTAGCCATAGCATTAACTGTTTTAACTAGTGTCCAATTGGTTAATTATTCTATTTTTTCATGCTGGCAGCTAGATTTAGGTACTGTTTAATTTCAGTATGAAAGGTAAGTTTTGTGAAGATCCTTGAAGTGGTTGAGTGAATAAAGTTAGCTTTTTCACTTAAGAGACTAAATATTCAAATCTTTTCATTAAAGGCTGTATGAGGAGCCCAAAATGTAAGCAGCTCTTAAAGAACAATGTTCTGATTTTAATATTTATGGGACTTACTATGAACTGATCAATTAAGTAAACAGAAAATGAAAATAATCCATGAGCTTGACCTCAAACTGCCCAGCATTTGACCAATGCAGTACTTGGACAGACATACAATTAATCCTGGTTTAGATTAGGCAAGTACTGTTTCTGTAACAAAGTAAACCATGAATATTATGTTTGGGCAATTGACTTTATGTTGATGTAAAAATAAACTGATCAAGGAAGTTTGTTCAGTGTGAGAAGACTACATTGTTAAATGCATATTTTGGCTGCTCCCCTATCTAGTATCGTATTCAGATGTTTCAATAATTATTAATTCACCAAATTACTAAAAAGTGTTGGCACATCCCTGTTGCATTGTTGACTGTTAAAAACCCATTGCACAAGAATTTGATTCAAATGTCTTTTTGGTTTGATTTCATCGCATATGTTTCAGAATGGCCACTTTTGTCTACAAATGCAAATGACCAATTTGGTTTTCTGCCTTTTGTGGATCTGTGACCCATTTTAACCTTTTAGCCTTCTGCAAAAGTGGGGGTGGAGACTGTGGGAGCAGGTGACTGATGGGCACTGTCACTATAGCCTGCACACAATATACATATTACTTTAAAACACAAATCTCCTCTTCTCTCTCTCTACCCCCCCAACCCCTCCCCTCACCAAACGAATGCAAATATCTTAGACATGCTGTTTGCTGATGGAGCTTCAGTCAGCATGGGCTTTGTTGATGGGTTAGTAAGCAAATAAAAGGGAGTAGTGCAGTCGACAGGAAATCCAGGAGGGGAATTCGGGGCTCTTGCGTTGGTCGAAGTTGAAGTTTCAGTAAGAAATAAATCGAAAACCAGACCACGGTAAGCATTACTGGAGCATGAAAACCTATTTTTTTTACTTTGATGCTGTAAAATTGAACTGAGCTGTATGCCTTTGTTGTTGTTTGCCTGAGTAGCTTTTGTGTAGCGAGATTGCTTCAATCCAAATGAAGACTGTGGGGTACATCCTTTTTAAAAAAAAAAGTGTCAACAGATTTAGAGCAAGGGCTGCAGATCTAAACTTGAAATAGTAAATTCTAATGCAATCGGTGAATCATTTATTTCTGAATGTTGCAATGTTGATCGGACTATAATGTGTAATGTTTTATAGTTATAGTTTAACTTCAGTGTCAATTTTTGTCAAACAATTCCATGTCTGTAGCTTAATATTTTAGAGAATTTATGTTTTCATGCAGCTCTTTTTGCTATATGACTGGAAATTCAGAGTAGGTGCTAAAAGGTTTGAAAGATTCAGTTGCCGCTAAGTGGATATTGTTCTTTGTTCCGAAACAGGTCTCCAGCTATTTTGTTAAAGTTTGATCATCTCTACGATAGTTACAGTTTAACTTCAATTTAAATTGTTTCATTGTGAGAACTGTGTTGCTTTATAAAAATTTCAACTGGCATTGGGGTACTGTTGTTCAGTGTTGATACCAAAACGGTTTTCTTTTTACATTTTGTTGCTGTGTTCTTAAATACATGAGTAATTGATACAGAATTTTTAATAGGTTTATGTTTGAGTAGAAGCAATAATAGTGCGTCTGGAATATTTCGAATGTGAAATCAGTGATGTTTCATGCATGTCATTTAATACCTAATGGTGACCAGCTGCCACACAATTCAATAATTGGATTTTTCACATTTATACATTTGAAAAGGGGGAAAAACACAAGTACATTTAAAGAAGGAAAAACACAGAATCTATAACTTAACAAATTGTCAGCTGCTTGCTCTATTATTACTGCTCACCAAGATCATAGTTACATTAAAAAAATAAATGCACTGTAGCATTGCTTAACATTTCAACAATCGATATTTTTTGTTGCATTATATCTTTATTTGCTTTCTTCCCTTCCCATTCCTCATGAATCCACGCCTAAGAATTTGGAGGCAATTTCATGAAATTGTTCAGTTTATACTGTGATCTGGTTTTTTTTCCAACATGAGAGAAAATATGGCAAGCTGCCTATTTGCTGCTCTCCCATGAATATTCTCCCATCCTTCTTGGTGGTTGCTTAGTGATATTCAGTGGTTTATCTTTTCACCGCTAAAATGCTTTTTCTAAATGATTTTTTTTCACATTAGGACAGCTACATTTCTTTATAAATTCAAATTAAAAAAATATTAATAAGTGAAGAACAAAGTTTTACTAAACTGATAAATGGGGAAATTGAGACATTCACAGGTGCCTTGCAGTGTGGCAGCAAACCATGTTTTTTTTGCTGAAACAAGTTATGAGGAATGTGGTTCCTGGCCATGAGGCTCTTTGGCACCAGTTGAGTCTTGTAAAGCTGAAGTCCCCCAATGGAATACACATCCTGAGACCCCTGTTTGCTGCAAGCTAAGACAGTTGTGGGAAAACAGTTGTTAACTAAAAGTCTTGCAGTGCTGTATGTGAATCATAAAATCATAGAAACTGACAGCACAGAAGGAAGCCATTCGGCCTATTGTGCTTGTGCTGGCTCTTTCCAAGAGCAGTTGTGCTTAGTCCGACATCCCCTCTTTTTGTCCACAGCCCTGTAAGTTCTTCATCCTCAATTACCTGTCCAACTCCCTTTTAAAATTATTTCTGGAATCAGCTTTCACCACCTTTTCAGGAAGAGCGTTCTAGATCCTGACAACTGAGTGAAAACATTTCTCCTCATTGCCCCTTTAGATTTTTGCCAACGATTTTGAATCTATGATCTCAAATTATTGACTCACCATAGAGATTAATTTCTCTCTCTCTATCTAAACCTCTCATCATCTTGAAAACTTCTATTATGTTACCTCTTAACCTTTTCTGTTTCAAGGAGAACAGTCCTAACTTTTCTAACTTCTTCTCATAACTGAAGTTGCTGGTAACATCCTCTGTACCCTTTCTAATGCCCATAGATTTTTCGTGAAATGTGGTGCCCAGAATTGTTCACAATACTCCAGCTGACGCCTAATCAGTTCTAGCAGGATTTCTTAGCTTTTATATTATATTCCTCTATTTATGAAAGCATGGGCCATATGCTTAACATCTGTAAGACAAATGTCCTTCACCAGCCTGTCACCGCCGCACAGCACTGCCCTCCAATCATCAAGATTCACGGCGCGGCCCTCGACAACGTGGACCATTTCCCATATCTCGGGAGCCTCTTATCAACAAAAGCAGACGTTGATGAGGAGATTCAATATCGCCTCCAGTGCACCAGTGCGGCCGTCTGAGGAAAAGAGTGTTTGAAGACCAGGCCCTCAAATCTACCACCAAGCTTATGGTCTATAGGGCTGTAGTAATACCCGCCCTCCTGTATGGATCTGAGGCATGGACGATGTATAGAAGGCACCTCAAATCGCTGGAGATATATCACTAACGATGTCTCCACAAGATCCTGCAAATCCCCTGGGAGGACAGGCGGACCAACATCCGTGTCCTCGACCAGGCAAACATCCCCAGCATTGAAGCACTGACCCCACTCGATCAACTTTGCTGGGCAGGCCACATGGTTCACATGCTAGATACAAGACTCCCTAAGCAAATGCTTTATGCGGAGCTCCTTCGTGGTAAACGAGCCAAAGGAGGACAGCGAAAACGTTATAAGGGCACCCTCAAAGCTTCCCTGGTAAAGTGCGACATCACCACTGACACCTGGGAGACCCTGGCCGAAGACCGCCCAAAGTGGAGAAAGTGCATCCAGGAGGGCGTTGAGCTCTTCGAGTCTCAGCGTGAAGAGGCCAAGCGCAGGCAGCGGAAGGAACGCGCAGCAAACCAGCCCCACCGATCCCGTTCCTCGACGAATGTCTGTCCCACCTGTGACAGAGTCTGTGGCTCTCGTATCGGACTGTTCAGCCATCAAAGAACTCACTTGGGGAGTCTTCCTTGATTCCAAGGGACTGCCTATGATGATGATCTATTTATAAACCCAAGTTAGTAGGAATCAGGCAAAACTCTCCTGGATTGAGTCATACCGAGCACAAAGCAAAATGATTGTGGTGGTTGGAGGTCAATCATCACAGCCCCAGGACATCGCTGCAAGAGTTCCTCAGGGCGGTGTCTTAAACCCAACCATCTTCAGCTGCTTCATCAGTGACCTTCCCTCCATCATAAGGTTAGAAGTGGGGATGTTCGCTGATGACTGCAATGTTCAGTGCCATTCGCAATTCCTCAGATAATGGAGCAGTCCATGCACGCATGCAGCAAGACCTGGATGACATTCAGGCTTGGGCTGATAAGTGGCAAGTAACATTTGTGCCACACAAGTGCCAGGCAATGACCATCTCCAACAAGCAAGAATCTAACCACCACCCCATGACATTCAACAGCATTATCATCACCAAATTCCCCACCAACAACCTGGGAGCCCACCATTGACCAGAAACTGAACTGAACCAGCCACACAACTACTGTGGCAAGAAGAGCAGGTCAGAGGATGGGTATTCTGTGGTGAGTGTCTCACCTCCTGGCTCCCCAAAGCCTTTCCACCATCTTCAAGGCTAAAATCAGGAGTGCGGTGGGATACTCTCTACTTACCTAGATGAGTGCAGCTCCAACAACACTCAAGAAGCTCGACAACATCTAGGACAAAGCAACCCGCTTGATTGGCACCCCATCCACCACCTTAAAACATTCACTCTCTCCATCACCGGCGTACCTTGGCTGCAGTGTGTACCATCTACAAGATGCACTGCAGCAACTCGCAAATGCTGCTTTGGCAGCACCTCCCAAACCCAAACATGTCTTGCTGCATGCGGGCACAGACTGCTTTATTATCTGAGGAGTTGTGAATGGAACTGAACACTCAGCAATCATAACTGAAACATCCCCACTTCTGACTTTATGATAAAGGGGAGGTCATTGATGAAGTAGCTGAAGATGGTTGGGCCTAGGACACTTCCCTGTGGAGCTCCCGCAGTGATGTCCTGGGATTGAGATGTTTCGCGGCCGACAACCGCAACCACCTTCCTTTGTGCTAGGTATGACTCCAGCCAGTGAAGAGTTTTGCCTCACATACCCATTGACTTCAATTTTGCTAGAGATCCTTGATGCCACATTTGGTCAAATGCTGCCTTGATGTCAAGGGCAGTCACTCTCACCTCACCTTTGGAATTTAGTTCTTTTGTCCATGTTTGGACCAAGGTTGTAATGAGGTCTGGAGCTGAATGACCCTAGCGGAATCCAAACTGCACATCGGTGAGCAGGTTATTGGTAAGTGCTTCTTGACAGTACTGTCGACGACAACCTCCATCAGTTTGCTGATGATTGGGCGTAGACTGATGGGGTGGGAATTGGCTGGATTGGATTTGTCCTGCTTTTTGTGGACAGGACATAACTGGGCAATTTTCCACATTGTCGGGTAGATGTCAGTGTTGTAGCTGTACTGGAACAGCTTGGCAAGTTCTGGAGTACAAGTCTTCAGCACTATAGCCGAGATGTTGTCGGGGCCCAAAGCTTTTGCAGTATCCAGTGCACTCAGCCGTTTCTTGATATCACGTGGACTGAATTGAAGTGGCTGAAGACTGGATGGTGGGGACCTCAGGAGGATGCCGAAATAGATTATCTACTGAGCACTTCTGGCTGAAGGTGGTTGCAAACACTTCAACCTTGTCCTTTGCACTCAGGTACTGGGCTCCGCCATCGTTGAAGATTGGGTGTTCATCATCGGCCGTACCTTGGAATCGAGGAGGACTTGCTTCCACTCCCTAAGTGAGTTCTTTGATGGCTGAACAGTCCGATACGGGACCCTGTTACAGGTGGGGCAGACATTCGTTGGGGGAAGGGGTCGGTAGGGTTGGTTTCCGCGCGCTCCTTCACTGCCTACGCCTGGCCTCTTCATGCTCCTTGCGTTGAGACTCAAAGAGCTCAACGCCCTCCCAGATGGACTTTCTCCACTTCGTTTTCTAATTTGTCGCCCGTGGGGACACGGGACAAGGATGTCTCGAGGTTGGAATAAAAATCCTCTTTAGCCTCATCCGTTGTATCGAGTGTGGGGGCGTACGCACTGATGACTGTGGCACATTGGTTCCGAGATAGAGTGATACGGAGAGTCATGAGGTGTTCGTTGACCCCACAGGGGGAGTCTTTGAGGCGGTCGACCAGCTCATTCTTGATGGCAAAGCCGACTCCATGAAGGCGGCGTTCTGCCTCTGGTTTCCCTTTCCAGAAGAAGGTGGAACCTCCACCATGTTCCTTCAACTGGCCTTCCCCTGCCTGCCGGGTCTCGCTTAGGGCGGCGATGTGAATGTCAAAATGTCTGAGGTCCCAGGCATCTGGCGGTGCAGCATTCCGGCCTGTTGCTGTTGAGATTGTCCATGAGGATCCTGACGTTCCAGGTCCCGAACTTTATACTGACAGAGTGGAAGATGCATGTGCGTGAGTTCTTTTAATGTGGGGTGGCCGCTGCACACCGACAACCACACGGGCTTAGCTGAGCAAGGTCTTGGTCCAGTGGCAAGGGGGTCCAAGACAACTGGAGACCAGGCACAGCTCTATAAGCCTAATTGCCTACGGCGAAGTGTTGGCCGCAAGCTCGGCACCGGGTAGTGCCATTGATGGTAGATGGCCCGAGGCTAGATTGGGGGGGCAGGCATTCGGAAGGTGACCGTCCAAAGTTATTTTAAAAGTTGATAAAGATTCCCAATTTATTTCAAAAGTTTCTAAGATATGTTTAAACGTTTTAAGAAGTTTCTAAGAATTGTTAAAAATCTAAGATGTAAATCAATAATAGATTATAAAAGTTTCCCCAATTTAAAAAGTTTCTAAAGGTTGTTAAAAGTCAAAGATGTAAGTTAATAATAGATGTTTAAAAGTATTTCGGTTGAGAGTCTAAAATGTAAATTTTAAAAGTTCTCCTAAATGGGGTGTTCATGGAGCAGCCTCCTCCGTTGTTTAATTGTCCATCACCATTCATGACTGGATGTGGCAGGACTGCAGAGCTTTGATCTGATCTGTATATTACAATGGTGTTGGGAAGGAATACCTTTTTAACAGGTAAGCGGCAAGGATACTGTGCTTCGTGTTCGCGTTTGAAAAATATGTTAGTGCATAACTGAGTATGGGGACAAAGGAACTAATAAAAGGAGATTCTTGCTGTGTGGTTTTACTGTCACCATGTTCCAAACTGCCCCAATCCTCGATTGAACTGGGGGCTGAAGATTTTGTGGCATGCTTCCTAATGTAGGACAGCTGTAAAATGTGAGTTTGTCTTCAGTCTTGGTTCTCTCTTGATGTTAACATGATGCCTTCTCCTAAAAGTGCACACAGCAAATCCAGATGCTAGACTTTGGAAGAGCTGTGAGACAGTCATCTATGTGCTCAGTTTACATCTATACTTGACCATTAATGATGAACAGTTGTTTTTCGGACTGGAGCAAGGTAAACAGCGGTGTTCCCGAGAGGTCAGTACTTGGACCACTGCTTTTCTTGATATATATTATTGACTTGGATGAAGGGTTGAGAACCAGAGGACACAGATTTAAGGTGATTGGCAAAAGAACAAAAGGCGACATATGAAAAACGTTTTTACACAGCGAGTGGTTCGGATCTGGAATGCACTGCCTGAAAGGGTGGTAGAGGCAGACTCAATCACTGCTTTCAAAAGGGAGTTAGATAAGTACCTGAAAGAACAACATTTGCAGGGCTACGGGGCAAGGCCGGGGGAGTGGGACAAGCTGAGCTGCTCTTGCAGAGAGCTGGCATGGGCTCGGTGGGCCGAATGGCCGCCTTCCGTGTTGTAACCATTCTATGTTTCTATGATTCTAATGCAGCAAGCATGTAATTTCTGGTAGCTGTGTTGGTTTGGAGAGCACCCTATAAGATATATATATAATCATTTCACTGCCATACAGTTTAATTGATATAAAACCTTGTGTGATAAAGATTAAAGATTGTCTCCATGGTCCCATTCTGCCACCCTTAGGAGAAACCAGATTTGTAATGTTAGCACCATGCCTCCTTGCTAATACTAATAATTTGTCTAATTTTGACTGGCTTACGTTTGCACTTTCTTGGCACATTTTGTAGCAGGGCCTGCAAGGAGTAGTTTATCCACATTTCTCCTCGCATTTGTGTGCACAAACAATTACCATCCCCTTTTATGACCAGCTGCAAACCTTAAACTCTCCCATCCCGAGTAGCATGGGTTCCCTGTGCCTCTTCTACATAGCGAGCCTGTGGAAATCATAGAATAGTACAGCACAGGAGGAGGCTATTTGGCCCATAGAGTCTGCGCCAGCTCTTTTGAAGAGCAATCCAGTTAATCCCACTCCCCTGTTCTTTCCCATATATCCCTACAATTTTTTCTCCAAGTGTTTATCCAATTCCCTTTTGAAGGCTACTATTGAATCTGTATCCACCACTCTATCAGGCAGTGCATTCCAAGTCCTAACCACGTGCTGCATAAAAAAAGTTTTCCCTTATGTAGCCTCTTTTGCGAAACACCTTAAATCTGTGCCCTCTTGTTATCAATCCTTCAGCCATTGGAAACAGTTTCTCTTTATTTACTCTACCGAAATCCAGGATTTTAAACAACTATCAAATCTCCTTTTTAGCCTTCTCTGCTACAAGTAGAACAATCCCAGCTTCTCTAATCTATCCACGTAACTGTCATCCCTCATGCCTGGAACAGTTCTAGTAAGTCTCTTCTGTACGCTATCGAAATCCTTCATGTCCTTCCTAAAGTGCAATGCCCAGAATTGGACACAAGACTCCAGCTGGCGCAGAACTAGTATTTTATATTGGTTTAGCTTAACATCCTGGCTTTTGTACTCGATGGCTCTTTTTATAAAGCCCAGGATCCCATATGCTTCAATTACTGCTTTATTAGCCTGTCTTACCACCTTCAAAAATTTGTGCACAAGCAGCCCTAGCTCTGTTCTTTTATGCAAATTTATTAATTTAGTAAGTTTTTCATGTTCGTCACAATGAGGAGAGCCAGTGGTAAAGAATGTAATACAGGTACAGCGTTGAGAATCCGGCAGTCTCTGGACCGAGGCCTCTCCGGATTCTGTGTATTTCTGGACTACGGAACGTCTTTCCGACATCCCGAATCCGAAAACATCTGGGCCAAGCAGTGGATCAGCCCAGATGCTTCCAGCATCAATGGTGAAAGCAGCACAAGCAGAATGCTTCAATACTTTAGAAGACACATCGAAACACAAGCAAAACATACGGAGAACGGGAGCGTACTCACAATACCTAGGTGGTCGGGGTGGGGAGCAGGGCGGGGGAGAGGTCGGCGGCATCCCGAGACGGGGAAGAGGTCGGTGGTGGCCCGAGGCAGGAGTCCGGATTCCGGAACGTTTTCCGGATTCCAGACGACCCCACCACGGATCGTCCCAGTGTTCGGATTCCAGAACAGTACGGATTCCGGATTCTCAATGCTGTACCTGTAGCATTAAACACTTGTAGGTCAGGTACTGCACAGGGGAGACAGAGTAAAGGCACCTTTACATTGTTAACATTGGGAGTCCCTGGGTAAGCTATATTCAAACAGAGATATGCAACCTGCAAGCAATATACTCTTATTTATCTTACTTCATGCTGCCACTCCAGTCAAGCCTGTTGGGAATCCCATAGCTTAACAAAAGGAAATGTTTCAGCCAGTTAGGGTACAGTATGTAATTTTGGACACCCTAATATAGAAAATACATTAAAGTCATCGGGAACGTACTGGATAGATTCACCGAGATGATGCCAGAGATGAAAAACTATAGTCTGGAGATAGTGGGACAATTCCCACTGGAGCAGAGAAGGCCAAGAGGGGATGATATAGCAAATTTAAAAACAATGAATGGTTTTGAAAGGGTGAATAGGGGAAGAATATTTCTTCTGGTTGGGGAGTCAGTGATGAGGGGGCCATCCATTCAAAATTGTAACTAGAAGAGCGAAGAGAGTAGGAGAAATTTCTTTACATGGAGGGTTGGGGGAACATGGAATATTTTGTCACAGGAAGTGGTTGAGGAAGAGACCATTGCATCTTTTTATAGGAAAATTGGATAAATATTTGAAGCAGAGGAAGGGCTGACTTTCCAAGGTCCATCCTCATTGCTTCTGCTTGACCCCAGCAATTCTGCAAGATCAGCCCGTATATTTTTTTCTTCTGTTTGCTTGCCAATTTGGTTGCTGTTTGCAGATGAATAGTGGATTGATTTGAGTTTATATACGTCACCCTTTTATCTGAAGGAAAAAAATAGGATGCCATGCAGAAAATTGCTATTAATAGCTTGATAGTGAAATCATTTTTAATTTGGACAAGCTGATTTTTAAAAAATACATGCAACTACATTGTTTATGGTACTCTATGAACGTCAAGGAAGTTAAATATATTGCTTATTCTAGAAATGAGAGGAAGCTGTGCCAAGCAAACCATAAAGGTTGTTGATGTATAATGTATTTTGGGCCTAAGTTTCGGGCCACACCTAGAACGGCACAGCCACGACCTGGACGCCCGTTTTTCGCGCTGGAAAGTGCGCCTAAAAAATACTTGGATTCTCTGGCTCCCTGCAGGTCCTCTGGAGCTGGGTGCGGCACAGCACGAGCTGTGGGGTTGGGAGCCAGGTCCCCTGCGCTGAAAACAGTGCCAGGACCTCTGTACAGGCGCGCTACAGTGGGTGTGCATGTGCAGTAGCTCCAGGTGCCCAAAACTGTGTGGGAGGGGCCCAAGCACACTGCCCCTAGCCCTGGCCGAATGGGCTCACCGGGGCGGCATGGATCAGGCTGCATCTCCCACGCCCAGCTCCTGCTTCCTCCCTTCAGCTGGTTCTCTCAAATCCCCCCCTTCGCTCCGAACCGAACCGACCCGACTCCCCCTGGACCCGACCCGACTCGACTCCCGCTCCCCGACCCGACTCCCGCTCTCTCTTTTCCCCCCTCCACTCCAGGACCCGACCCGGCCACCTACCTTTAACTCCAGTGCTGGGGGCGGGCCCTGCCCGAAATCTTGGGCCCGGCCAGGCCGGGACCGTTCAGCCTCCCTCCCTCCCTCTCCCCTTCTCCCCTCCCTCCCTTCCCTCCCTCCCTTCCCTCCCTCCCTCCTCCCCTCCCTCCCTCCTCCCCTCCCTCCCTTCTCCCCTCTCTCCCTTTTCCCCTCTCTCCCTTTTCCCCTCTCTCCCTTTTCCCCTCCCTCCCTTTTCCCCTCCCTCCCTTTTCCCCTCCCTCCCTTTTCCCCTCCCTCCCTTTTCCCCTCCCTCCCTTCTCCCCTCCCTCCCTTCTCCCCTCCCTCCCTTCTCCCCTGCCTCCCTCTCCCTCCCTCCTCCCCCTCCCCTCGCTGTCAGAAACACAGACACTGACAGACAGAGAGTGAGAAAGACACACACAGACAGACAGAGAGATAAAGACACTGACAGACACACACTGGGGGGGCCCCATCCCAGCACGCTGTTGGAGGGCTACCTGTGCTGCAGTCGGTAAGTAGAAAATGTTTTTTTTTTAAATTTTTTATTAATTTTTTTTGATTGACTTATGGTTGATTTATTGATGTATTTATAATTTATTATTGATGATGGCTCTTTATTTGTAAAACTGAAGTGTTTAATGTTTGTAAACTTCCCTTTAAACCCCCCACCCCCATTCCCTACGCCTGATTTGTAACCTACGCCTGATTTTCTAAGTGTAGACAAGGTTTTTCTGAGTGTACAAAAACCTACACTTACTCCATTCTAAGTTAGTTTGGAGTATGTTTTCACTGCTTAAACTTTCAAAACGGGCGTAAGTGGCCGGACGTGCCCCTTTTGGAAAAAAAAATCTGTTCCAAACTGAAACTGTTCTAACTGACTAGAACTGGAGCAAACTAAATGCCGAGAATTGCAATTTCTAAGATACTCCATTCTAAACCAGTTGCTCCAAAAAAACAGGAGCAACTCAGGCTGAAACCTGGCCCCATAAAGTCTACCTGAAACTTGTACATTAAACAGGGCAAATCTAATATTTGCAGGTCATTAGATTGGTGGGAAAGTGAGATTTAGGCACCAGGTTTTACAGTAGATACAGTTGTCCCCACAGCTTGCTTGACTTCAAATGAAAGCTTATTTGACTTCTACATTTAATGATTTTTCATATTTCAGTTAAAGGCCTCTTTTGATCACAGTTGTACATTGCTATGCAGCACAGCTTTCAGGTTCTCTTCAGGAAATACTGTGTTTTGTGTACAATAAAAATTTGCTTGCACAAATATTTCAGTTTGAACTCAATTCTTTTTACAGAATATCTCTATTGTAAATGTTTATGGAAAGCTACTTTGCCCAGCAAACCATGTTATGAATACTGAGATTTCTCTGATCATCCTGGATATCACCCACATTTAAAACATCATAAGGTTAATGCAGATTGATGCATGTGTACCTCCGACCCCGAGATAGTTGGATGGTCTAAAATGTGTAGACAATTACTATTTATAACAGATACATTTTTGAATCAAGATTTCCCCATTTGGGGATGTTTATTTATTCCCTTTGATTTTAGAGGAACTTGAAACAGTAGTTGGTATATTTTCAGGTTTTCGGACCTTGTGGCTTGGTTTTGGTTTTATTTTGCAGGATGTACTGTATTGCCAAGTCATTTTTCACCAAGTACAAATGGATTATTGGCGAACTCACCACGAGTTGTAAGGCTGTAACCTTTTGAAATAATTCAAATAATGAGGAGTGAAGGTTGAGTTTTTCATGAATTTTATCAAAACCTCAATTAAATTAAATCTTTTTAATATCCAATGTAGTAGATTTTATGTAAAGCTTCTGATTTACAAATAAACCGAACTAAAACAGATAATTCCTATTCTCTACCTTCCCCGACTGACGCATGAATTCCAAAATTAACGTCATCACTAATGCAACCAGTTAATGTCAGTGCTCATGTGCTTCAGTTCTGCCAATACCAACTTTCTCTTGTTTTACAAGGGCTATATTGATCTAGCTATGTTGATGGGCAACACCAATGTGGAGTATGCATTCTGTTTCATGTGTCATGTACAGGCAGTTGGATGAAGTTCCGTGCACAGTAGAGGATGCTCCTAAACTCCTTTTTACATTGTCTTTTGTGTAGACAGTTGTAAATGTTGTGAATTGCTTTTTTATTTCCTTCCAAAATTATTCTCTCTATGAAACTTATCACCTTGGAGGCCTGCCCACTGTGCAGAGTTGATGCCGGCCTCTTCGTTGCTGGAGTAAATGCTGGAAATTTTAATTAAAATTATTTTGTCCCAAGTCTCTGCAATTGATTGCACAGGCTTTGTGGAAATTTTAAATGTGGTGCCCAATTTTAATTTTAAATGAATCAACACTGTATACCAGCATAACTTCAGTGTAAAATCCCCCCTCCCCATGTCTAATCTCTTGCCTTATTATGCATGCTTATGGCTACTAATGAATTCTGAAAAGGTCTTATTGTTTTGCATATACCTTAGGTTTGACATGTGTGTCTAATACTTAGCTATAATTCCCTGAAATTCTGAGGCCCACTGGTGGCTTAAGCACGGATTGGTAAATTGGATCGATGCATCCAAAGCACAGCATTTTGCAGTAACAAACTGGTCAGCTTTCAAGAGGCTGCAGTGCTGCCCAGCACAAATCTTGCAATAACCTCAAAAATTCTTTTGATTGGTCCTGTGTCTCTGGCAAGCTTTACCTCCGGTTCTCAGCTCGCCCATATTAAAATGGGCACATGGCTTATTCACAGGCCTGACCTACTGAAATTGTATGCTTAAAGCTAGATTTGTTTTTGAAATGTTGATGGTAATATGATTCCTTTTGGGAGAAAAATTATATTTATTTGTGTTTTTCTCATTGCTTTAGTTACAGTTGCTTTGGACTGTGCTAGTTTGGATCTTAATTTTTCTTTAACAAAACGTTTCTCCAGTTGTATTATTTCTTGCGGCTACAATTGAACTTGTCACATTGAGTTTGAGAATTTCTTTCTGAATTCTGAGTGCTGCACAATTTAAATGAGCAAGGCAGACACATGAGGTGTAAACCAAATGTCGTTTTCTCATTGCTTTAGTTACAGTTGCTTTGGACTGTGCTAGTTTGGATCTTAATTTTTCTTTAACAAAACGTTTCTCCAGTTGTATTATTTCTTGCGGCTACAATTGAACTTGTCACATTGAGTTTGAGAATTTCTTTCTGAATTCTGAGTGCTGCACAATTTAAATGAGCAAGGCAGACGCATGAGGTGTAAACCAAATGTCGTTATGACAACACCTCTGAGGTGTTATGGCTGCAGCTGCCATTACCCCAAGATCCCCATTCATACCTGGGCATGTAAGAGGAGCCCTGTCATTGTAATCTCTGCATCAGAAGGACGATGCCACATAGCTATGGCATCTGCTGAAAGCTGTCCTGCAGATAACTTGTACAACAGAGACAGCTCTTCCCAAAGATGAGAATATAACCCTAGTATTAAGCATTTATGCCACCAGAACCTTTCAATCTACTCTGCAATCTTCAGATTTATCAAGCAAATGACAGATGCATTGTTGGCAGATGCATTCCTTGTACTTAAAATTTTTGTCAGCTTGATTCAGTTGGTAGCTCTCGCCTCCGAGTCAGAAGGTTGTGGAATTGCCTTCAGCCCAGAACTGTGGGCTGACACCTTGCAGTACCGAGGTGGAAACAAAGAAAATAGGTGCAGGAATAGGCCATTCGGTCCTTTGAGCCTGCACCACCATTCAATAAGATCATGGCTGATCATTCCCTCAGTACCCCTTTCCTGCTTTCTCTCCATACCCCTTGATCCCTTTAGCCGTAAGGGCGATATCTAACTCCCTCTTGAATATATCCGAGTAGTATAGTATTATTGAAGATATCCTCCTTTGGATAAGGCATTAAACCAAGATCTTGTCTGCCTATCTTTGAGGTTCAGATAAACTTTAATGATCCTGTGGCATTATTCAAAGACGAACAGAGGTCATCTCTCTTTCCGAGACCACCCAAACCCATTTCCCTGAAGATATTTTTATCCTTGCATTCAAAATAAGTTCCCAGTTGTGTATTGGATTGGCCCAAGTGCTACACAGTTTACCTAATCTAGTTGAAGTGTAGTTATGCTTTCTGACTTATGACACTTGTTTAAGTGCCTACCCAGATAAATGCCCAGATAAATCAGACCAGAAAACTATTAGGCATATAACTGAAGTCTGGCATTTGCAGTGTTTGTGTGTAATGGGCGCAAATCCAGATTTGAAACCTCCGTAATTTGCAAATTGGTAAAATAAAGCAATGGAATAGTTAATGATGGAAAGTTAACACATTTTATGTTCCTGAATGCGGATGTCATGGTTATCAACAGTGCCTGCTTGTCTCAGTGGCAGCATTCTCACTTTTGTCAGAAGGTCATGGGTTAAAAAGCAAGTCCAGGACTTGAGCAGATAATTTAGCTTGGCACTGAAGTGCTGCATTTTTGGAACTGCTGTCTTTTGAATGAGATGTAAAACCGAGGAGGAGATGTGTGCGCTGAGGCTAAGAGTGGATGAAGAAGGAAATGGAATCGGTAAGGAGTTTGGTTAGGTTGAAGACAGAAAAGGGAGTGGGTGAGCAGTCAAAAGGTCATAGTGGGTCTTTGGGGTGGTTCTTAAAGGAGAGATGGGAGGGGTGATACAGGCTTGATGTGTTTTGACTATGTGCAGTGGCCTGACTAACACAACTGGCAATTTGACAAACATTTCAGTCCTGCCTTTTATTTTCTTCCTAATTGTCATGAAATAACTTGCCTTTGCTGTCTTTAGAATGTCCCAATGTGCTTCACAGCCAATTAAATTGTTTTTGAAGTACAGTCGCTGTTGTGTAAGGAAAGGCAGCAGCAAATTTGTGCGCAACAAGGTCCCACAAACAGTAATGAGCCACTTGTTCTGGTGAATTTTTAATAAAATTTTAAGATAATCTGTTTTAGTGCTTCAGGTTGAGGTATAAAGTTTGGCCAGGACACCGGGAGAATTCCACTGCTCTTTTGCAAATAGTGTCATGGGATCTTTTATAGCCATCCTAGAGTGTAGAAAGGGCCTCAGTTTAACATTTCCTCCGAAAACTGCATCTCCGACAGTGCAGTACTCCCTCAATACTGCACTGAACTGTCGGTCTAGATATTGGCCCAGAAATTGCGGTCGGAGGCTTCCTGAGGGAGGACGCCTCCAACCAAAGTTTTTTTTAACGAAAGTGCTTGGTGGTCCCAGAGGAATGTAGACTTGTTGCATGTTCAGCCATGAACTCATTGAATGGCGGTGCAGGCTCGAAGGGCCGAATGGCCTACTCCTGCACCTATTTTCTATGTTTCTAAGCTCCGAGACCTCCATTTGCAGTTCAGCATAGGGGCCCACATATTCCAGGAGTGTATGTGCAGCCTGGGATCACGTGGGCTAGACCAACCAATGAAAATGGTGTGTCCTCAGTCACAGTACAAATGGAGATCACCATTTCTATGAATGGGGATACCCCAAAAACACACACATTTTAATTAAGTAAGGAAAACACTTCACACATTTAAAATTAATTGAAGTTGAATTTAATTAAATGTTTTAGAGAAAATTATTTTAATGAATTTTTTTAATGTTTTAATAGGAGTAAAAATAAACAGGGTTTTTAATAAAATTATTAATTTTATTTTTCTATCTTTTAAAACTTTTACGCTGGTAAAAACAGGCCCACGAAGGTCCTTCTCCTGGAGATGCGTTGGAACTGTCAAAAGAAAAAAAACAAGTGCTGGTTTTCAGCACATGCGCATTGCGCATCTAAACCTGGAACTTGCGGGGCCTTTACGGGTGCGTGAGCACATCATACGTGCCCGTGGAGACCGCAATTTTTGACCCTATGTGTTCAAGTCTCGAGTGGAGTTTGAACCCATGTCTTCTGACTGGGAGGTGAGAGTACTACCATTGAGTTCAGGCTGACGCTAATTGCCTTCATGTATAACATTCAAAAAAAGTGGACGGAGGAGAGGATAGTTTTACTAGGCTGTGTGAGGAAAGATGAAGGGATGGTTTGGTTTCTTTTGAAGGAGAGGCATATATTGTGTACACGTATTATTTGATTTAGTATGGTATTCTCTTTTTTTAAAATGTTCTGCTTATTTTCAGTCTCCATTCCAAAGAGTATTCCTGCTACTCCATCAACTCCTTCCAGATTGACTAAACGGACAATGCAATCACCACAGAAATCTGCTGATGAATTGCCAATGCAGAAAGGTCGTAAAAGCATACGGGGCAAACAACCTGGGCAATCCACTTCAAAAAAGAGTGTACCATCACAAATCAGTTCATCACCTAAATCTGTTTCCACTGCTGATCCATCCAAATCAGCGAAAAGAGGAGCAAAACCTGGAGTCAAGGTTTGTTCAAACAGCTCTAGTTACACTCTTCAAATATTTATAAATGCAGTACTCAATACTTAATATGTTGTGAGTAAGATTATTTACCGCCCTTCAAAAAATCTCACATTTTTGTTGCTGAATAGAGATAAATGTATATTTGAACCAACTGATATTCCGGTGGTGGGAAATTGTTAACTTCAAAGTAACTATATATTAATGATTTAGACAAAGGAATTTAATGTAATATCTCTAAGTTTGCAGATGACACGAAGCTGGGTGACAGTGTGAGCTGTGAGGAGGATGCTAAGAGGCTGCAAGGGTGACTTGGACAGGTTAGGTGAGTGGGCAGGTGCAGTATAATGTGGATAAATGTGAGGTTATCCACTTTGGTGGCAAAAACCGGAAGACAGATTATTATCTGAATGGTGACAGGTTAGTAAAAGGGGAGGTGCAACAAGACTTGGGTGTCATGGTACATCAGTCATTGAAAGTAGGCATGCAGGTACAGCAGACAGTAAAGAAAATAAATGGCATGTTGGCCTTCATAACGACAGGATTTGAGTATAGGAGCAGAGAGGTCTTACTGCAGTTGTACAGGGCCTTGGTGAGGCCACACCTTGAATATTGTGTACAGTTTTGGTCTCCTAATCTGAGGAAGGACATTCTTGCTATTGAGTGAGTGCAGCGAAGGTTCACCAGACTGATTCCTGGGATGGCAGGACTGACATATGAAGAAAGACTGGATCGACTAGGCTTATATTCATTGGAATTTAGAAGAATGAGAGGGGATCTCATAGAAGTATATAAAATTCTGATGGGATTGGACAGATTAGATGCAGGAGGAATGGTCCCGATGTTGGGGAAGTCCAGAACCAGGGGTCACAGTCTAAGGATAAAGGGGTAAGCCATTTAGGACCGAGATGAGGAGAAACCTTTTCACCAAGAGAATTGTGAACCTATGGAATTCTCTACCACAGAAAGTTGTTGAGCCCAGTTCGTTTGATATATTCAAAAGGGAGTTAGATGTGGCCCTAACAGCTAAAGGGATCAAGGGCTATGGAGAGAATGCAGGAGTGGTGTACTGAAGTTGCATGATCAGCCATGATCATATTGAATGGTGGTGCAGGTTCGAATGGCCTGCTCCTGCACCTATTTTCTATGTTTCTATTATCTATTAAAAACGAAGAGTGGCCGCAACATTCCATTGATACTGTACCTGTATTTGGCTCTGCGAGTGTCATGCTATGTGACCCATTCAGCACAGAGGGGCTCAACTAACATTACGTGACATCCCTCATGAACAGCCATCATCAGCAACAAATAGCAGTGAAAGGATTCCCACAAATTAAACCAGAATCCTTATTGAAATTACTACCATGATACTCTTAAATGAAAATTGAAGTGTAGCAAAAGGACAGTGTAAAATATCTTTTGGCCAGCAATTTCACAATAGTGATAACTTTGATCACACGTCTCCTGCGCAGTACCAAAGCAAACTTTGTGCACTGTGAAGCTGCAGGAAAAAGTATTTATATTTAACCTATTATTAATTGAACCCCATTGAAAAATACTTTAAAAACAATGTGGCAGTAAATCGGCAAAGCCGACCAAGCCTACTCCCTAGTGGAATATCACACCTACCACGGCTAAGAAAATTGAGCCTATTAATCCGCAATGTGCACATTAATTGTCCAAATCTACCTACTGAGCACGAAAATCATCCCTGCAGGAGGGCGCGCTCACCCCTACTTCCTGCTGAGGGTGTTTTCCAGCACTCTCCCCATTGTAGGTTTCTCTGCCTTTGCTCCCCTGTTGTCGTCCTCTTCCTCATCTCTTCTCTCCTGGTCCCTTTCTTCCTGTACTTCTCTTTCTACCCCTTTCTTTGATTCGTCCTCTCGCATTATACCCCATCGTAATTCTCCCTCACTCTTTCCCATCCCCATCTGCCACTGCACGCCCCCTCCCCTCCTCTTTGGGCCCACTCTCTCTTCCCCCCCCCCCCCCTCTCTTGGGGGCCCCCTCCCCCTTCTCTCGTCCCACCTCCCCCTCCTCTCTTGCCCCTCCATATGGTGCAACCTTAGGATGGTTTTCAATGATGTAGCATTTTACTTAAAAGAAACAGGAACCTGGACTTGGAAGTACTTTATTGCCGAATGGGAGTATGCAGCCTGGTGGTACCTTTTAGTTGCCTGCAGGAGGCATCTGTTAGTACTCTGAACCTTTATCTGTTTTCACAAAGCAATCCTAAACCTCAAGTATGTGGGTAGTATAATTGTGATGATTTAATGGCCCGGATTTTGCCGTTAACAGCGAAGGAAATGGTACATGCCATTCATTATTCTTCCAGCTGCCCACAGACGTTTCTTGGGCTTTTGCATGACAACTTCTATTTATTCGCAATACTTTTAAGCACGGCACCCTCTGCAGGGGATCTGTGGTGTGAGCAGGGAAAGCAACAGCGCGTTTTTTTGACGAATCAGATTGAAGAATTCTCACTGAGACACACAGACTTTAAACCAGGAAGTATAAATTTGAATATTTAATTCAATGTAAAATCATGCACAGAAAGTGAAATAAAGAGAGAGAATAAGAGATAGGATTAAGAGAGAGAGATAAGAGACTATGAAAAAGTTCATAAAAATGTATTTTAGTTCTTAACAACATTTTTTTTTAAATCTCCAACAATCATTAAATTCTGAAGGAATTTGTAAAAGTAAATTTTCAGTGCCAGGGAGGCTGTTTAGCGGTAATTAACTTTGCGCCTTCATATATTTTAATGCCGAGTCGCTCAGTGATGTACTGGTGTAGCGAAGCTCATTGAAGAGTAGTGTATCTCGGAAAGCAACTTCCTGATTTCAGTGATTTACTGCACATGTGCAGACGCCAGTTGTTATTTTCAAATTTATTCCATAATAATTGTGAACACTGATAGCCTCACTTATTCCGATTGCAAAATCTGAGCCAATGCATTGTGCTAATTGTCTAATTTTGCTTACGAAAGCTGTTATTCTCTCTTATTCAACATCAAGTTCCATCTTTAGAAACCTTGGGTGTAATTATGGTGCTGTTTGGATTTACTTAATAAAGTTCACTTCTTTCCATTTCTGCATACACCGATCCCTGGTTATGAGAGCAAACAGGTGACTTTATGACAGTATTGCTCTAGAAGTAAAAACAGAAAATACTGGAAATCTCAGCAGGTCAGGCAGCATCTGTGGAGAGCAAAACAGAGTTAACCTTTCGGGTCGAAGACCCTTTGTCAGAACTGGCGACTGTTCAAAATGAACATATTCTTAAGAAGCACTGAAAGAGGAGGGAGAAGAGAGAACAAAAGGGAAGGTCTGTGATAGGGTGGAAGGTAGCAGAGATGAGAGAGACAAAAGGGATGTTGGACCGAATTGAAATGATGATGGCAGGAGTTAGAAAAAGGTTAGTCTCGATATGATGTGAATGGCGGAATAATGACCAGCTGTCATTGGAGACAGAGAAAAAAAACATAAGCTGGGGGTGGGTGGGTGGGAAAGGGAGCCAAAGATGGGCAGAGGTTATGCTCTGAAATTGTTGAACTCGATGTGGAGTCCAGAAGGATGTAAAGTGCCAAAACTAAAGATGAGGTGCTGTTCCTCGAGCTTGCGTCGAGCTTCATTGGAACTGTGCAGGAGTCTGAGGCCGAGATATCAGAGTGGGAGTGGAATGAAGAATTAAAATGACAGGCGACCGAAAGCTCAGGGTCACACTTAAGGACTGAACGGAGGTGCTCCGCAAAGCAGTCACCCAATCTGCGCTTGGTCTCTCCACTCTGATATCTCAGTCCTCGGACTACTGCACTCTTCCAATGAAGCTCAACGCAAGCTCGAGGAACAGTACTTCATCTTTCGTTTAGGCACTTTACAGCCTTCTGGATTCAACATCGAGTTCAACAATTTTAGAGCATGACCTCTGCCCATTTTTGGCTCCCTTCTCTCTCCTGCCAACCCCCGCCGAGCTTATGATTTTTTTTCTCTTTGTTTCCAATAGCAGCTGGTCATCATTCTGCCATTCACACACACATCCCCACCCCCCTTCTAGACTAACCTTTTTCTAACTCCTGCCCTTATTTCAATTCGGCCCATCATCCCTTTTGTGTCTCTAATCGCTCCTGCCTTCCAACCTATCACAGACCTTCCCTTTTGGTCTTTCTTCCCCTCCCCCTTTCAGTGCTTCTTAAGAATGTGTTCTTTTCGAACATTCGCCAGTTCAGACGAAGGATTGGCAACCCGAAACGTTAACTCTATTTTTCTCTCCACAGACACTGAGATTCCCAGCATTTTCTGTTTTTTTATTTCAGATTCCAGTATCTGCAGTATTTTGCTTTTGTGTTATTACTCTAGAAGTAACTGCTAAAATGTGCTAGTAAGAGTTGATTTGTTCTCGGGTTACCCTTTCTTTCCTGGTATAACATCTAGCCTTTGCTTCAGTTTCGACTGAAACCCATATGATTTAGCCTGTGCCTGTATTACTCAACAAAATAGATGCAAGTCGTTAATTGTAATTGAAATGGAGAGTGAAATTTCTCAGCCTGATTCACTTTGGCAAATTTTCAAAGATAAAATGTACAGTCGCATTTTATTTGAGAAAGTCAGCATTATTGAAGTATCAACAAAAATAAGCCATTTTGCAGTACTTTACATGATTTGCAAAATACATTTTTTACATTTCAGAGAAAGTCTCGAACAGTACAAAGTTCACATCCTCCCTCACCTACCACAACAACCCCTGAACCTGACATTAGCAGTGCCCAGGGCCCTCAAGATGCTGCTATTATTCCCAACACAACTCCATCAGTAATGTCCACAGGTAAAAGCCTCTGCTCATCGCGAGTAAATAAGAAAATATGAACAAAGCTTTTATGAATTTACCATAAGAATATTGCATGGTTGTGGTTGTACAGTCAAGCAAAAGCCGAATTATAGCGCTCTGATTCCTCCTATATTAATGATGAACATCTTCTGAACAATCACTGATCAATTTTGTATTCAGAGAAAAGTTAATGCCTGATTATTATAAATTAAACTGCAACAAAAGATATCTGCTTACTCTCTTGCATTGACGAATAGTTAAATGCAAATGAAGTACTTTCATAAAGTTGAATGGTGCATAACAAACACACGTTAATTGATTACTGTTTAACAACTGAAATTTATTGTTACTTTAATTGCCAAGAAGCTAGAACTAAGTAGTAGAATTTTTTTTTCTTTGATTTGCTGTTTTTTTATTTTGTGAATTTTAAAGAAATATTTGGACCAGGTGAGTCCAAATATCACATTATTGTTTAATACTTGGATACATGGTCTAATATATTGAACATGAATTTTTTGAAGAGTAACCATTTCTTAATTTACACTTAATTCTTACTCAGATCAGATTTCCAAGAGTTCATTATTGCTGTTATATAAAACTGCAGATTAGTGCATTAATCCATCATTCTTCAAATTTTTGAGGATGACCTTTATGCATGGTATCTTTGTATACAAAGAAAGCGATTGCAAACTTTTCAGTTTAACTATGAAAACTCACTGACTCATTTTATTTCCGTATCACTTTTCAGTGTAGTTTATTAAATGTTGCAGAGTAATGGAGTGGCATTGATTTAAAACTGCACTGGCTAAGATGCTTAGGCTAGAGTAGTCAAATATTTGACACATGCCATTGATTGTAGTATTGCACTTAAAGTTTGAAGTTTAGGGAATTTGGTGATGTTGTGAATTAGCACACTGTCCCTTGAAACCCAGATTTGAATTTATTCCAGACTGATGGGATGGAAATCCATTGGCACTACTGGTTTTAAAAATCCCATGTGAAATGCTGCATCGTCACTCCTAATGAGTTGATGTGCTGCATCACAGAACGCTCCATAATCTGACACTAAATGGACAATCTTATTCAGAAAAACCAAGAGGATGGAAACAATGTACTGAGCAGGGTTGCTCTTCTGAAGCTGGACATTGTTGGGCCAGAGTACATGGAGTTTTACTCTGCATCTGGCTATGCAGCATCTAACCTGTGAGCTCTCTGCAGTTTTGACACTGCGGGTGTCAAAAACTGTTCCATTCCTTAGCACAAACATCCTTTACCTTGGTAAGCACAGAAATAAAACATTGAGAATACAAGATTAAACTTGGAGGTACAGTTGTACCTCTCCAGTCCGGCACCCTTGAGACCTGACCGGTGCCGGACCAGAGAATTTTCCGGACCACGGAAGGTCACGTCAAGCCTAGACTTACCGGATCCTGATCACAGCGCTCGGGCCCCTGAAAGCCTCCGCCACGCTCCAGCTGCAAAACTCCGGCCTCACTCCCTCTCCACGCAGAGAGCCAGAAAACACGGGAAACCAGGACATCGCCCACATAAAGCAGCAGCTCTGCACAGAGCCAGGAAGCGCGGGAAAACAACTCACTGAAATCTCGGGCCTCCCTCTCTCGCAGTGCTGGTTTGGCGCTATTTTTCTGGAGGCGACTGCTGACAACGACCCGACTGCACAGCATTTCATCGCTCAGAATCTCCGTTTTTTTTCAATCCTTGGCATCTCAGTAAGCCGCCTACCCTTTCTTTCCCTTTCCTTGTCCGGCCCACTTACCTCCATGAACAGCGCGGGACGCCACCCCCGCCGGAAATGATGCCGGACCAGGGATGTTTCCGGTCTAAAGAATCCCGCACTAGAGAGGTACAACCTGTATTATGTAGTGTGTGCTACAAGTTAATATAATTTGTTGACGAGATTAAGCTGAAGTATTAATATTTAATAGCAGCTGTTTTGTTACAGTTTGTGTCTACGTTAACAAACATGGAAACTGTGGACCGCATCTGAATAAAAAAAAAGTTCAGCAGCTTCCAGATCACTTTGGGCCTGGGCCTGTGCCTACAGTGCTTCAACAGGCTGTACAGGGTTGTGTTGATTGTGCATACCAGGCTAAAACAGTCTTCTCATTTCTGAAGTCTGGACATCATGGAGGAGAGGCAATAACAGGTGAGAGAGAAAACTGCTGCATATACACTTTCATGACATTTATTTAGAAATGGTGAGAAAGAAATGTTTGTTGTTCACAGTCTGTTTACATATGATTTTATTAAAGGAATGCTAAGGATTGCTTGTATTTTGAAAAAATCTGACAACTTCTCCCAAATACATTACTGTTATAAAGAAAGAGAACTTGCATTTATGTAGCCCCTTTCATGAGCGCAAAACGCTTTACAACCAATGAAGCACTTTTGAAATTTAGTCAAAATAAAATCATTTTATAGGTATGGTTTGTGGACTTCATTCTACTGCAAATAACAGTCTGATGTACCATATCTTGCAATTGCTCTCCAACATTTCCAAGTTGGAAGCAGTTGTAAGTTGCTAAAGTTACAAGTCAGTGACTTTTAGTATAGGTAGCTAGGCAAGGAATGTCAAATGTTGATGATCACTGTAGGCTTGGTAGCCATGTGAAAGGCATATAAACTGATAATCAGCAATAAATCTGGCAAAATTAGCTGACTCAGTTTAATTAGAGGCAAAATACGTAGATTTTTCACAGGCAGTCAGGAGTAATCCTTTAAGAGGGTGACTAAATTACAAGACTGTAGAAGAAAATCTAGGCTTTAAATTGAATGTAATATCTCCAAATTTGCAGATGACACTAAGCTGGGTGGCAGTGTGAGCTGTGAGGAGGATGCTAAGAGACTGCAAGGTTGACTTGGACAGGTTAGGTGAGTGGGCAGATGCAGTATAATGTGGATAAGTGTGAGGTTATCCACTTTGGTGGCAAAAATAGGAAGGCAGATTATTATCTGAATGGTGACAGATTAGTAAAAGGGGAGGTACAACGAGACCTGGGTGTCATGGTACATCAGTCATTGAAAGTAGGCATGCAGGTACAGCAGGCAGTTAAGAAAGCAAATGGCATGTTGGCCTTCATAGCGAGAGGATTTGAGTATAGGAGCAGAGAGGTCTTGCTGCAGTTGTGCAGGGCCTTGGTGAGACCACACCTTGAGTATTGTGTGCAGTTTTGGTCTCTTAATCTGAGGAAGGACATTCTTGCTATTGAGGGAGTGCAGTGAAGGTTCACCAGACTGATTCCCGGGATGGCAGGACTGACATATGAAGAAAGACTGGATCGACTAGGCTTATATTCACTGGAATTTAGAAGAATGAGGGAATCTCATAGAAGCATATAAAATTCTGACGGGATTGGACAGGTTAGATGTAGGAAGAATGTTCCCGATGTTGGGGAACTCCAGAACCAGGGGTCACAGTCTAAGGATAAGGGGTAAGGCATAGGACCGAGATGAGGAGAAACTTCACCCAGAGAATTGTGAACCTATGGAATTCTCTACCACAGAAAGTGGTTGAGTCCAGTTCGTTGGATATATTCAAAAAGGAGTTAGATGTGGCCCTTACGGCTAAAGGAATCGGAGAAGGCAGGAGTGGGGTACTGAAGTTGCATGATCATATTAAATGGCAGTGCAGGCTCGAAGGGCCGAATGGCCTGCTCCTACGCCTATTTTCTATGTTTCTATGTACTTTACTCTGTTATGTACTGATTATACTTCTGTGCACTATTTAGGTTTGTTCTTTTTGCCTGAGGTCATTAAGATAACTTGCTGTTGAAAGCCCTTATTGGTATGTTTTGAAATGTTTTATAGAAATGGTGATTCTTAATGCTTGTTTATAATAAATGTTACTGTGTATTCTTTTTGCCCAAATCAAAACTAAATGTTAGAATGAAGGCTCATTGAATTAATTTTACAAATTAATCTGTTGCCATCACTGAGACTTCCATTTTTTTATTCAACTAAAAGGTTTAGCAGATCAGATAAAATGTTAATACTGTATCTGCAACATATATTTATCTTACCATGGATAACAGTTTGGTAATTATGAATGAGGAGGTACATGTTTATTATGGGTTTCAACACAAGGGAATATTTTTCATATACAGCAAAACTAAAATAATTCCTGATATGGCGCAAGCTTGAGATGGTTTTTTGAATAATTTATTGCTTTTAGATTATAGATGCGCACATCTCTGTTAATTACATTCTAAAGTTATTTTTTGCATTGCTGTCTTTAATCTCCTGATTCTGCAGCAAAGTTGTGAGGCTGAACAAAAGTCTTTTGAGTTCTATGCTACACTAAGCCTTCCATCTTAACCCACCTGAAGTCTCTCTTGTCTGTATCTATACATGTGTTTTCCTGAATTTGTTTATTTCACCCTCAAAGTCACAACTTGTTACCTTGGGAATCCTTCCTCCTCCATTGGCTTTCTAATGTACTGGAACACATTTTAAATTCACATCTAGCAAGTTTAGCAGACTTTCCCTTTCAGCCTAACTGAACTTAAGTTCAGTTCAAAATGACAGGAAGTGTGACAGGTTCTTAAAGGGGAAGTGCAGTAAATGTAAGAGACAGAGTTTTAAAAACAATGAATGAAGTTCTTTCTGGGGGAAAATATTAGCCTGGGAGAAAATGGGTGCAAAAGTATTTTAGGAGAGAGAGAAAAGCTGATTAAAAGAAAATTGGAACACTGGAAGATGCTTGTGTTCATTGTTGGAAACAGGAGTGACCTGTTATATATAACTTCAGTAAAGCCCCACAGTGGCCATGTTCACAGGTATTCATCCCCAAACCACCAGTGTTCAATTAAAAAAAAATGTTACTTTGCAACATTTATAGCTTCCCAGTTGAAGCTGCAGAACTGAATTGCTCTGCCTTAGCTCCTTATACTCCCTACTGTTCTACTCGGATGAAAGTTATGATTAGGTGGCTAGTTAGTGTATAGAGACTTTTTAAAATTGCACTTCTACTTTAAGCTGCTCAGGACTGCAATGTTAAAGGCACTCTACAAGTACAAGTTCTCATATAAAATAGAACTCTTGCAAGATTACATTTTGTGGATGTGTATTTTAGAATGAAAACTTAAAATTTTTCTGTATCTCAAGTTCCAGATGGAACCAAAAGCACTTCACATCGTCTCTCCCAGTATTTAAATTGGTATTTATTTTATTCAATATTATCTGTTGGAGTTCCACATTATTTTCCTATCCAAATTTGTGAAATGTAGTCTAAAATTGTAACCCCAGTATCACATCCCATTCTACTTTTGTTAGCTGTTCCATAGGACATTCAAAAAAATAATTTGAGACTCTGCAGGGGGCCACTCAAATAAACTGGCGTTTTTTTTAATGGTTCTATACTTAATTAAATTTAATCCAATTAAATATTGGGAAAAGTGAAGCCATTATTTTCCGTCCCCGTCACAAACCCCGTTCCCTAGCCACCGACTCCATCCCTCTCCCTAGCATCTGTGAGAGGTTGAACCACACTGTTCGCAACCTTGGTGTCATATTTGACCCTGAAATGAGCTTCAACCACATATCCACAGCAAAACTCCATAACATTGTCCATCTCCACCCTTGCCTTAGCTCATCTGCTGCTGAAACCCTTATCCATGCCTTTGTTACCTCTAAACTTGACTATTCCAATGCACTCCTGGCTGGCCTCCCACGTTCTACCCTATGTAAACTTGAAGCCATCCAAAGCTCGGCTGCCCGTGTCCTACCTCGCACCAAGTCTCATTTACCCATCACTCCTGTGCTTGCTGACCTATATTGGCTCCCAATTGAGCAATGCCTTGATTTTAAAATTGTCATCTGTGTTTTGAAATTCCTCCATGGCCTCGCCCCTCCCTATCTTTAATCTCCTCCAGCCCCACGACCCCATAAGATATCTGCGCTCCTCTAATTCTGCCCTCTTGAGCATCCCTGATTGTAATCACGCAACCATTTTTGGCCGTGCCTTCTGTTGCGCAGGCCCTAATCTCTGGAATTCCCTATCTAAACTACCCCGCTTCTCTACCTCTCTTTCCTCCTTCAAGTCGCTCATTAAAATCTACCTCTTTGACCAAGCTTTTGGTCATCTGTCCTAATTTCTCCTTATGTTGCTCAGTGTTACATTCTTTTGTCCTATAATACTCCTGTGAAGTGCCTTGGAACGTTTTACGAATTTAAAGGCGCTTTATAAATACAAGTTGTTAATAATTCATATTTAATTTATCTCATTTCACTATTGGTATGTGCTGAACTGTTTTGCACTTTTCCTTGCAAGCACTCTTTACTTTTCTTCTTTTTCCCTTTGTAGCCTCGTTTGATGGAGAGAAGCACACTGTGAAGCTTCCATCTGTAAATAGTGTCTCATTTGTATTGAGATTTCTGGAGAAACTCTGTTACAGTCTGCAGTGTGAGAACCTCTTTAGCAGCCAACCTTTCAGCCCGTACATAGGAAATGCACACAGCCCAACAGAATATGAGAGAGTTAAATCAGGTAAAGAGCACTCTATTTCAGTTTTTAAAAAAACATAACACTATAGTAATTTTAGATTCAAACTGCAGCTTTTGTAAATACAAATTTCCACAATAGCATGTCCAGCACTTTGTTTAGTTGTTTGAATTGCTTTTCCTGAAAAGCTAAAAGTGAAAATATTGAGTATTACGTGAAATCTGGATCAGCAAATTGAAATACACATTTACTGACTTAATTCTTTGCCAGCTGCATTTTCTTATTTTTAGTGGGATGGTAGGAAAGAAGGAAATCTGTCCCAATTTCAACCTGTTGCACCTTAACTTTCAGTTTGTGAGTTCAATATCTTAGTTTCCCTATCTATGTTTCCCCTTGTCTTGTTGTCATCTTCATCTTCATCTCCATCACCCTTCTCAGCTCTCCAGTCACAATAGTGCCTAGTTTTAGGACATCAGGTGTTGGCAACTATGTGACTTCAATAGAAAACTGTTAAGCCTAACCATGCAATTTCCAAACCGAGAAGAAAACCTTGTGCTTGACATGATTAATTCCTCAAAGGAAAACTTGCCAGTCTGATGTGGTGGTGATGATTCTCTGGCAAAAGTACTGCGCAGATAGGACATGAATTGGCTCCAGAGTAGCCATTGGAAGTTGACCATGTGCGCACAGTAACACCATTATGCTGAGTTGATTGTTTGATATTATCTTCACCACTCTGTGCCTGTGAACACTCTGTGCCTGTGAACAACAACAGTTTCCAAAAGTTCTGAACAAAAAGCTTATGTACAATAGGAATAATTTACAGCTTCAAAAGTGCTGTTAGTATTATGCTACTACAGGAACCACGTCTGAAATCCGGCAACCTCGAGACCAAGACCGTGCCAGTTTTTGGATTTTTCTGGATTTCGGACCTCACTGTTAGCCCTTCTCGTTGCCCTACCATCCTCCACTCCTCGCCGCTCCTCTACTCCTCGCCACCCACCAATTCTTGCCATCTGTGCTCCGCCGCCCCCCCCCCGGCACTGCATTTTTTACCGGTTTCCTTGTCCCTCGCCACCCGATGTCGCCTTCTTGACCGCCTCAAAATGTCCACTTTTCGAACAGCTGGATTTGAGACGTTTTACCTATATTCATAGTCTACATTTAATGTGGTTATAAAAGCATTTTGAAATCAGAGGCTGCAGAGCAGCAATGAGGTAATATTACGGCAGTATAAATTGTTCCTGGTGTTTATTTTTTTCCAGGCCCATGTACAAATAAATTGAGCGTGACTGTATGATGAGGTCACTACTTGACTTTGCTCTGCAACTGTCCAGTCAGCTTGAATTCTGAGTTGTATAGTTGAGACAACAGTGCCTTAATAGCTTGTTTTTACTTTTGAATTCAATGGGCTACTGAAATTTAGGTCAACGGCCCTGAAATTGTGGTCAGGGATGTAACTCCGGATAACGCCTCCAACCTGCAAAACATTTCTGAACTTGCCTCCAGGCTCCCTGGCTGCGGAGAGTTTCAGTCTCGGACCTCCAGGTGTACACCTGTGTAAAGGCCAACTGATTCCAGGGACGCAGGCGGTTCAGAAGCGTTCCTGTGATCACATGGACCAAGTCTTAAGAAAAGTCTTAAGAGGGTCTTAAGAGAAGTCGTGGCAGGGATAATAGATGGTTGTAATTTACCAAAATTCCCTGGATTCTGGGGAGGTCCCAGCAGATTGGAAAACTGCAAATGTAATGTCCCTGTTTAAAAAAAAAAAGGAGGCAGACAAAAAGCAGGAAATTATAGACCAGTTAGTCTAACATCTGTGGTTGGGAAAATGTTGGAGTCCATTATTAAAGAAGCAGCAGCAGGACATTTGGGAAAGCATAATTCAGTCAGGCAGAGTCAGCATGGATTTATGAAGGGCAAGTCATGTTTGACAAATTTGCTGGAATTCTTTGATGATGTAACGAACAGGGTTGATAAAGGGGAACCAGTGGATGTGGTGTATTTGGACTTCCAGAGGGCATTTGACAAGGTGCCACATAAAAGATTACTGCACAAGATAAAAGTTCATGGGGCTGGGGATATCAGCATGGATAGAGGATTGGCTAACTAACAGAAAACAGAGAGTAGGGATAAATGGTTCATTCTCAGGTTGGTAACTAGTGGGATGCCGCAGGAATCATTGCTGGGACCCCAACTATTTACAATCTATATTAACGACTTGGATGAAGGGACTGAGTGTAACGTAGCCAAGTTTGCTGACGATACAAAGGTGGGAGGAAAAGTAATGTCTGAGGAGGACACACAAAACCTGCAAAAGGACAAAGATAGGCTAAGTGAGTGGTCAAAAATTTGGCAGATGGAGTATAATGTTGGTAAGTGTGAGGTTATGCACTTTGGCAGAAAAAAATCAAAGAGCAAGTTATTATTTAAATGGAGAAAAATTGCAAAGTACTGTACTACAGCAGGACCTGGGGGGTCCTGGTGCATGAAACACAAGGTTAGTATGCAGGTACATCAAGTGATCAGGAAGGCCAATGGAATCTTGGCCTTTATTGCAAAGGGGATGGAGTATAAAAGCAGGGAAGTCTTGCTACAGTTACACAGGGTATTGGTGAGGCCACACCTAAAATGTGGCGTACAGTTTTGGTTTCCATATTTAAGAGAGGATATACTTTCTTTGGAGGCAGTTCAGGGCAGGTTCACCAGGTTGATTCCGGAGATGAGGAAAGGTTGAGTAGATTAGGCCTCTACTCATTGGAATTCAGAAGAATGAGAGATGATCTTATCGAAATGTATAAGATTATGAGGGGACTTGACAAGGTGGATGCAGAGAGGGTGTTTCCACTGATAGGGGAGATTAGAACTAGGGGGCCGCCCGTTTAAAACTGAGATGAGGAGGAATTTCTTCTCTGAGGGTTGTAAATATGTGGAATTCGCTACCTCAGAGAGCTTTGGAAGCTGGGTCATTAAATAAATTTAAGACAGAGATGGACATTTTCTTAACCGATAAGGGAATAAGGGGTTATGGGGAACGGGCAGGGAAGTGGACATGAGTCCATGATCGGATTAGCCATGATCGTATTAAATGGCGCAGCAGGCTCGAAGGGCCGTATGGCCTGCTCCTGCTCCTATTATGTTCTTGTCCTCCAATCTCAAAGGAGGATTACATTGCAGTCATTTCCGAACGGAATCCCCTAATGACATTCAATGGAATCTCCAAATAATTAAGCAACTTACACAATTCTAATAAATATAAATGTTCTGATTTTCAAATAGTCCCTTCATTGCAATAAAAATTTAATTTAAAAAAATATTATAATTTTAAACATTGTAATCCGGGCCAAGTTTTGCATAAATTAATTTGAAGTGTTTGTGCATCATTTTTATTTTTAAATGTTTACGGTAAGATTTATAATAACCCTTACGCTGATGAAAGCCGGCGCTACGCCTCTTGTGGGCAATTGCTGGGCAGTTGTTGGGCAAATAGCCCATCTCTGCACCGGATCCTTCACCGATCGCAAGTTCCAGGTTTTTGCGCATACGGAAACGGGGCCTTTCAAAAGGATTACGCCGGGTACTTGAATCTTAATTTACTTAACTAACTTAAAAGAAAAGAAGTCTCAATATCCAAGAAAATTTGGATTCACAATTTTTAGCTGAGTGTTCTCCCTCAATTGTGCACCATTCTTCTCAATACAATACCATTCAGAAGTGAAACCAGGGTGTGTGAAACATTAGAAAAGCACATTTCCTGTGTTGAGACACTTTATACTCATCACTCACTAATTCGAATGGCTAGTTTGACTTTAGTAGTTGAGGCGGAAGGCTCAATTGTGATGGAAAATAATGCAGGAATGGGTCGTCATGCTGCATGTCTTGGAGAAAGAGCATCGGGGAAGGAAACCATGCCAGTGGTGCCTATTGAAGATTCTTGTAAGCTAAAAAAGAAAAGATGATGGTGCCACTGAACTCTATTCTCTGCAAATACCCTTTGAGGAAGTCCCATTTAACTTAGTTAATTTTTTGTCCTGTATCTCGGGAAGACACTGCGCTCACTTGTATGCATAGTGTGAATATTGTTGAATAGACACTTCATCGTTACTGTTGATCTGAGTGAATTAGCTTTGGCTAACATTTTTGAAGGAAGGCATAATATTGCAGATGCTGGAAATCTGAAATATAACTCGAAAACACTGCAAATACTCAGCAGGTCAGGCAGCATTTATGGAGAGAGAACCAGTTAACATTTCAGGTCCGTGATCTTTCATTTAAACTGGGAAATGTTACAGATGTAACAGATTTTAAGCAAATACAGAGGCGCGAGAAAGAGAACAAAAGGGTAGGTCTGTGATAGGGTGGAAGGCAGGAGTTATTAAATGACAAGGGATGATGGTGCAAGGCAAAAGGGGATGGTAATAGGATAAATAAACAAACAAAAGATGCGTCTTGAGGAATTGTAAAGGGCAACAGCAGAACACCTGTCCAAAAAATGGGAGCAGGATCTACATTTTTTGAACTCTATGTTGAGTCCAGAAGGATGCTTTATCAAAAGTTGAGATGCTTTTCATTGAGCTTCTTGGAACACGCCAAGGACAGAATGGTCCTCTATTCCGTCCACACGCATCCGGTCGCTTGCCCCGGTCTCCCGCATTGTTGCAATGAAGCTCAATGGATGGTACTTGCCAAGCTAATTAGAATCATAGGACCCAAGTTTCCGCCCTCTGTAAAGGTGCGCCGACTTTCTAGAATAAAAAGAGTGCCGAAAAGTTACCTTCTAATTCTCTGAGCTCCTCGAGACGTCTTCGGCCTCGGCGTAGTGCAGCACAAGGGGTGGGGGGGGGCGGAGCCAGGTCCCGGCACTGAAAACAGTGCCGGGACCTCTGCACATGCGCACTAGAATGAGCACGCTTGTGGAGTAGCTCCTCGCAGCCCAAATCTCTGCGACGCTGCGTGGGAGGGGCCCGAAGCACGCTGCCCCGAGCCCTGGCCAAATGGGCTCCCCAGGCATTGAAGATGTGTTTAGTTATCGGGACTCGGGCTTCCTAGAAACACCCACACCAATTATCGCTGGGATGATCTGATTAACTGGGAGGCCAGAAAGCAACGCCTGGCTGAGATGCCTGGGAGGGAAATCGCTGATTTCATAGACAGACGGACTGACAAATCACCCGATGGGAAGTAAGTTGGAGGGAGAGTCCACTCACTTGCTATGGTCGGGAGTTACACAAGCCCATGTTCGGAGTCAGTCTGTGCTCCGTTCAGAAGATGGGCGCTCCAGCCACGGACAAGACTAAACTGGACTCGGGATCCACGTCTGAACATTCTCTCACGACCACAGATTTCAGCAAAGTAAGGAGTTGACACTTCAAGACCGCATCCGCGGGGAGCGTGCCTAGACTGGGAGAGAAACGCCCTGCTTTTATTCCAGACTGGTTGGAATTCTAAAAGTGGAATCTTGCAATCTGGAAGCACCAGATTAATAAACACTTAAATTAATAAGCGTCTAAGTACAAAATACCGGTGCGTGCTCCTGTTGGCAAGGTAGGACTTCTAATTTTTATTACTTGATTTAATGTTCATTTATTATTTTAAAATTATGATGGTTTTTATGCATCTTTATGGTTAAAAGTGAAGTGTTTAATGCTTTGTAAAATCCCCTAACTTCTCTCTAACTTCCCTTCTCACCCCCCCCCCCCCTCCTCCACAATCTCTCGTTGGCTGCACCTAATTTATAAAGTGTAGGCAAGGTTTTTCTGAGCGTACAAAAATCTACACTTACTCCATTCTAAGTTAGTTTGGAGTAAGTTTTCACTGCCTAAACTTGCAAAACAGGGGTAAGTGGCAGGTAACGCCCCCTTTTGGAAAAAAAAACTGTTCTAAAATGAAACTATTCTAACTAACTAGAATTGGAGCAAACTAAATGCCGAGAATTGCAATTTCTAAGATACTCCATACTAAACCAGTTGCTCCAAAAAAATAGGAGCAACTCGAGCCGAAACTTGAGCCCATATATATCAAGTTTGCTGATGATACAACACTGGGTGGGAATGTAAGTTGTGAGGAGGATGCAAAGAGGCTTCAAGGAGATGTAGACAGGCTAAGTGAGTGGGCAAGAACATGGCAAACGGAATATAGGGCCAAGTTTCCACAAGAAAAAAAACGGGCGCCGCTCCGAGCTGGGCGCCCGTTTTTCGCGCCTAAAACGGCACCTAAAAAAAATCCTCGGTATTCTCCACCTACTTACAGGTCCTGTGGCGCTCGGCACAGCCAGCACGAGCTGTGGGGGTGCAGAGCCAGGTCCCGACGATGAAAACAGTGCCGGGACCTCTGCACATGCGCGCTACAGTCGGCACGCAAGTGCAGTAGCTCCAGGCGCCGAACTGTGTGGGAGGGGCCCGAAGCACGCAGCCCCTAGCCCTGGCCCAATGGCCTCACTGGGGCTGCGTGAATGAGGCTCCTCCCACGGCCAGCTCCTGCTCCCCGCCGGACCAGACCCGACACTCGCTCCCCCCGACACCCGCTCCCCCACCCCCCCCCCCCCCCCCCAACCGGAGACCCGACACCCGCTCCCTCCCCTCCCCCCGCCCCGACCCGAGCCGAGACCTGCTCCCCCCCCCCCCCCCCCCGAGACCCGCTCCCCCCCCGACCCGAGACCCGACACCCCCGACCCAACCCGAAACCAGCTCCCCCCCCCCGCGACTGACACAACCCGCGCTCCTGTTCCACGACCCTCCCTCCACTCCCCTCTCTCTCTCCCTCCCCTCCCCCCCCTCCCTCCCTCTCTCCTCCCTCCCTCCCTCTCTCTCTCTCTCTCCCTCCCTCTCCCCTCTCTCTCTCTCCTCCCTCTCCCTCCTCTCCCTCCCTCCCTCCCTCCCCCTCTCTCCCTCCCTCCCTCCCTCCCTCTCTCTCCCTCCCTCCTCTCTCTCTCCCTCCCTCCTCCTCTCCCTCTCTCCCTCCCCCTCCTCTCTCTCTCCCTCCCTCCCCTCCCTCCCCTCCCCTCCCCTCCCTCCCCTCCCCTCCCTCCCTCCCTCCCCCTCCTCTCTCCCTCCCCCTCCTCTCTCCCTCCCCCTCCTCTCTCTCTCCCTCCCTCCCCTTCCTCCCTCCCCTCTCCTCTCCTCTCCTCTCTCCCTCCCCTCTCCTCTCTCCCTCCCTCTCCTCTCCTCTCCCTCCCTCCCCTCTCTCTCTCCCTCCCCTCTCTCTCTCTCTCCCTCCCTCCCCTCTCTCTCTCTCCCTCCCTCCCTCCCCCTCCTCTCTCTCTCTCCCTCCCTCCCTCCCTCCCCCTCCTCTCTCTCTCCCTCCCCCTCCTCTCTCCCTCCCCTTCCTCTCTCTCTCCCTCTCTCTCTCTCCCTCCCGCCCCCCTCCTCCCTCCCTCCCTCCCTCCCTCCCTCCCTCCCTCTCCCTCCCTCCCTCTCTCTCTCTCTCTCTCTCTCTCTCTCTCTCTCTCTCTCTCTCTCTCTCTCTCCCTTTCCCTCCCTCTCTCTCTCTCTCCCCCTCCTGCTCAGCGGCACGAACGGCTGCAGAATTCTCCCTGGCTGAAGCACTTTCACACAGGTAGGAAGATGGTTTATTTAATCTTTTCTTGGCTTATAAATGTTTATTCAGGTTGGATTTATTTGTATAATATTTGTAGAAGTATAAATAAGGATGTATTGTCGAATTTAATGACTTCCCTTCCCCCCCTCCCCCCCACCTCGTTCTGGACGCCTAATTTGTAACCTGCGCCTGATTTTTTTAATGTGTAGAACAGGTTTTTTCAGTTCTCCAAAAATCTTCACTGGCTCCATTCTACTTTAGTTTGGAGTACATTTTCACTGTGGAAACTTTCAAATCAGGCGTCAGTGGCCGTACACGCCCCCTTTTGAAGAAAAAATTCTGTTCTAAACTAGTACTGTTCTACCTGACTAGAACTGCAGAAAAAAAAATGTGGAGAATTGCGATTTCTAAAATAGTCCGTCCTCCACCAGTTGCTCCTAAAAAATCAGGCGCGAATCATGTGGAAACTTGGGCCCTTTATGTGGAAAAATGTGAAATTATCCACTTTGGTCGGAAAAATAGAAAAGCAGAGTATTTTTTAAACGGTGAGAGATTGGGAAATGTTGGTGGTCGGAGGGACCTGGGTGTCCTTGTACACGAATCACTGAAAGTTAGCAGGCAATTAAGAAAGCAAATGGTATGTTGGCCTTTATTACAAGAGGATTTGAGTAGAAGAATAAAGATATCTTACTGTAATTATATAGGGCCCTGGCGAGGTCACATCTGGAGTATTATGTATAGTTTTGGTCTCCGAACCTAAGGAAGGATATAATTGCCACAGAGGGGTGCAACAAAGGTTCACTAGACTGATTCCTAGGATGGGGGGGATTGTCAGATGAGGAGAGATTGAGTTGACTCGGCCTATATTCTCTAGAGTTTAGAAGAATGAGAGCTGATCTCTATAAAAAAAAACATACAGAATTCTTACAGGGCTTGACAGGGTCGATGCAGGGAGGATGTTTCCCCTGGCTGGGGAGTCTAGAACCAGGGGTCATCATCCCAGAATAAGGGGTTGGCCATTTAGGACTGAGATGAGAAATTTCTTCACTGGAATTCTCTACCCCAGAAGGCTGTGGAGGCTGTCATTGAGTATATTCAAGACCGAGATTGATAGATTTTTGAATATATGGGGAACCAAGGGATATGGAGATCGTGCAGGAAAATGGAGTTGAGGTAGAAGATCAGCCACGATCTTATTCAATGGCAGAGCAGGTACGAGGGGCTGAATGGCCTATTCCTGCTCCTATTTCTTATGTTCTTATGATTGAATCTGCCTCCGTCACCCTTTCATTCCGTCACCCAGATCATAACTATTCGCTGTGCAAATAAGTTTTTCCTTATGTCGCCTTTGCTTCTTCTGCCAATCATCTTAGATCTGTGTCCTCTGGTTCTTGACCCTTCCGCCAATGGGAACAGTTTCTCTATCTACTCTGTCTGGCCCCTCATGATTTTAAACACCTCTATCAAATCTTCTCTCCATCTTTGCTCTAAGGAGAACAGCCCCAGCTTCTCCAGTCTATCCACATAACTGAAGTCCCTCATCTCTGGAACCATTCTTGTAAATCTTTTCTGCACCCTCAAAGCCTCCACATCCTTCCTAAAGTGCGCTGCCCAGAATTGGACACAATTCTTGTGGCCGAACCAGTGTTTTATAAAGGTTCATCATAATTTCCTTGCTTTTGTACTCTATGCTTCTGTTTATAAAGTCCGGATCCTGTATGCTTTATTGACCGCACGGTGTCTCTGTTCCTGCACCCCCCCTTTAGAATTGTGCCCTTTAATTTATATTGCCTCTCCTTGTTCTTTCTACCAAAATGCATCACTTTGCACTTTTCTGCGTTAAACTTAATCTGCCACATGTCCGCCCATTCCATCAGCCTGTCAATGTCCTCTCGAAGTTCATCCCTATCTTCCTCACTGTTCACTATACTTTCAAGTTTTGTGTTATCTGCAAATTTTGAAATAGTGCCCTGTATACCCAAGTGCAAATCATTAATATATATCAAGAAAAGCAGTGGTCCGAGTACCGACTCCTTGGCAATGCCACTGCAAACCTTCCTATAGTCCGAAAATCAACGTTCACCACTACTGTTTCCTGTCACTTAATCAATTTCGTATCCATGGGCTTCAACTTTTCTGCCGAACCTATTATGTGGCACTTTATCAAATGCCATTTGGAAGTCCATGTACACCACATCAATCACATTACCCTCATCAAACCCCTCTGCGACCTCATCAAAAAATTCAATCAAGTTAGTTAAACACGATTTGCCTTTAACAAATCTGTGCTAGCTTCCTTTAATTCATGCACACTTGTGCAAGTGACTTAATTTTGTCCTGGATTATCGTTTCTAAAAGCTTTCCCTCCACTGAGGTTAAGCTGACAGGCCTATAGTTGCTGGGTTGATCCTTATACCCTTTTTGGAACAAGGGAGTAACATTTGCAATTCTCCAGTCCTCTGGCACCACCCCTGTATCCAAGAAAGATTGGAAGATTATGCCTAGTATCTATGCAATTTCCACTTTTACTTCCCTCAGCATCTTAGGATGTATCTCATCTGATCCTGGTGACTTACCTACTTTAAGTACAGACAGCCTTTCTGTCTGTTTTTATCCAATCCAATAACTCAACTACCTCCTTGTTCACTGACTTTGGCAACATCTTCCTTGTTAAAGACGGATGCAAAGTACTAATTTAGTACCTCAGCCATGTCCTCTGCCTCCATGTGCAGATCTCCTTTTTGGTCCCTAATCGGCTCCACCCCTCATATGCCAATTGAAGACTTTTGGATTCCCTTTTATGTTCGCTGCCAGTCTATTCTCATACTCCCTCTTTGCCCCTCTTATTTTCTTTTGAATTCCCCCTCTGAACTTTCTGTATTCAGCCTGGTTCTCACTTGTATTTGTAACCTGACATCTGTCATACGCCCCTTTTTTCTGCTTTATCTTGATCTCTTATCTCTCGTCATCCAGGGAACTCTGGATTTGGGGGTTGCCCTACCTTTCCCCCTCATGGGAATGTAACTCAACTGAACCCGAACCATCTCCTCTTTAAAGGCAGCCCACTGTTCAATTACAGTTTTGCCTGCCAATCTTTGATTCCAGGACTGTTCCCAACCCACTGAAATTTGCACTCTTCCAATTAAGTATTTTGATTCTAGTTTGCTCTAAGTCCTTTTCACAGCTAACCTAAACCTATGATCACTGTTTCCTAAATGTTCCCCTACTGAAAACTGATCCACCTGACGCACCTCATTCCCCAGAACCAGATTCAGCAATGCCGCCACCTTCATTGGGCCAGAAACAAACTGATCAAGAATTCTCCTGAATACACTTCAGAAATTATTCCCCCTTCTCTGCCCTTTACACTATTACTATCCCAGTCTATATTAGTATAATTGAAGAACCCCAATATCACTACTCTATAGTTCTTGCACCTCTCTTTAATTTCTTTGCAGATTTCCTCTTCTATATCCTTCCCACTAGTAGGTGTCCTCTAGAATACACCTAGTGTAATGGCGCCTCTATTGTTTCTTAATTCTAACCAAATAGATTCTGCCCTTGACCCCTCCAGGGCATCCTCTCTCTCCAGCACTGTAATATTCTCCTTAATCAGTACTGTCACCTTTCTTTCCTTCCCTATCTTTCCTTAACACCTTATATCCAGGAATATTTAGTACCAAATCCTGCCCTTTTTTTGAGCCAGGTCTCCGTTATCGCCACCACAACATGTTCCCATGTGGCTATTTGCACCTGCAGCTCACCAACCTTTTTTTTAACCACATTTTGTGCGTTTATATACATGCACTGTAAACCTATGTTGGACCCCCTTGTATTTTCTCTTAGTCTGATCCCTCCTAATACCATACAATCTCTTACTCTCGTGCTATCTGTATCTCCCGCTCTTACGTGCACCATTTTTTTCCTTTCTAATGTTGCATCCTAATGCCAAAGACCCTGCCAAATGAATTTGCATACTCCCCAACAGCACTAGTAACAACTGTTCCTGCTAAGGTGCACATCTGTGTGCCCGCGCACTAATCCTCAAGCTGCCGCGCAGTTGAATTGAATTGCCGCGCACAGCCGGACAGCAGCTGGAGGGGGGAAGCAGCCCCATAAAAACAACCAACGACTTTGTGGCCCTCGGTGCATGCGTGGTATCGCAGAGCCACGCTTGCACATCCGATCCAGTTTTGTGTATGCAGGTTTTGCCGAAGCCGCGCATGTGCAGTACCCCAAACATTGCGGCCTGCAGTACATGCCATGCTTTGTAACGAGATGACTGGATTTGTTGGGTTGATAGGGAGAAGAACGAGGATCTAAATGGAGACTGGGGCAGAGAGAGCGAGAGACTGGGGAAAAAAGACTGGGGAGGGAGGGAGGGAGGGAGAGAAAGACTGCGTGGAGGGAGTACAAAGAAACATAGAAAATAGGTGCAGGAGCAGGCCATTCAGACCTTCTAGCCTGCACCGCCATTCAATGAGTTCATGGCTGAACATGAAACTTCAGTACCCCCTTCCTGATTTCTCGCCATACCCCTTGATCCCCCGAGTAGTAAGGACTTCATCTAACTCCCTTTTGAATATATTTAGTGAATTGGCCTCAACTACTTTCTGTGGTCGAGAATTCCACAGGTTTACCACTCTCTGGGTGAAGAAGTTTCTCCTCATCTCAGTCCTAAATGGCTTACCCCTTATCCTTAGACTGTGACCCCTGGTTCTGGACTTCGCCAACATTGGGAACATTCTTCCTGCATCTCATCTGTCTAAACCCGTCAGAATTTTAAACGTTTCTATGAGGTCCCCTCTCATTCTTCTGAACTCCAGTAAATACAAGCCCAGTTGATCCAGTCTTTCTTGATAGGTCAGTCCCACCATCCCGGGAATCAGTCTGGTGAATCTTCGCTGCACTCCCTCAATAGCAAGAATGTCCTTCCTCAAGTTAGGAAATCAAAACTGTACACAATACTCCAGGTGTGGCCTCACCAAGGCCCTGTACAACTGTAGCAACACCTCCCTGCCCCTGTACTCAAATCCCCTCGCTATGAAGGCCAACATGCCATTTGCTTTCTTAACCGCCTGCTGTACCTGCATGCCAACCTTCAATGACTGATGTACCATGACACCCAGGTCTCGTTGCACCTTCCCTTTTCCTAATCTGTCACCATTCAGATAATAGTCTGTCTCTCTGTTTTTACCACCAAAGTGGATAACCTCACATTTATCCACATTATACTTCATCTGCCATTCATTTGCCCACTCACCTAACCTATCCAAGTCACTCTGCAGCCTCATAGCATCCTCCTCGCAGCTCACACTGCCACCCAACTTAGTGTCATCCGCAAATTTGGAGATACTACATTTAATCCCCTCGTCTAAATCATTAATGTACAATGTAAACAGCTGGGGCCCCAGCACAGAACCTTGCGGTACCCCACTTGTCACTGCCTGCCATTCTGAAAAGTACCCATTTACTCCTACTCTTTGCTTCCTGTCTGACAACCAGTTCTCAATCCACGTCAGCACACTACCCCCAATCCCATGTGCTTTAACTTTGCACATTAATCTCTTGTGTGGGACCTTGTCGAAAGCCTTCTGAAAGTCCAAATATACCACATCAACTGGTTCTCCTTTGATCACTTTACTGAAAACATCCTCAAAAAATTCCAGAAGATTTGTCAAGCATGATTTCCTTTCATAAATCCATGCTGACTTGGACCTATCATGTCACCATTTTCCAAATGCGCTGCTATGACATCCTTAATAATTGATTCCATCATTTTACCCACTACTGAGGTCAGGCTGACCGGTCCTATAATTCCCTGCTTTCTCTCTCCCTCCTTTTTTAAAAAGTGGGGTTACATTGGCTACCCTCCACTCGATAGGAACTGATCCAGAGTCAATGGAATATTGGAAAATGACTGTCAATGCATCCGCTATTTCCAAGGCCACCTCCTTAAGTACGAGAGATAGACAGGTGGGGGGGGGGTGGAGAGGAGAGAGTGAGAGAGCCTTGGATGGAGGGGGTCGCGGGGGGAAGAGAGAGACTGGGGTCGCGGGGGGAAGAGAGAGAGACTGGGGTCGCGGGGGGGAAGAGAGAGACTGGAGTGGGGGGGGGGAGAGAGACTGGGGTGGGGGGGGGGGAGAGAGAGAGACTGGGGTGGGGGGGAGAAGAAGAGACTGGGGTGGGGGGAGAAGAGAGAGACTGGGGTGGGGGGGAAGAGAGGGGAAGGGGGGGGGGGGGAAAGGGACTGGGGTGGGTGGGGGGGAAGAGAGAGGAAGAGAGAGACTGGGGTGGGGGGGGGAAG